>NC_041340.1:36888967-37063967 GCF_004354835.1 Perca flavescens | reverse complement strand
CCTCACACACTGGTGAAGCAGGCAGGCAATGGACCACTAAACCTCTTTCCCCTGATGGTGAATAAGTGGAGAGTGGGATTTGACTGGCAAAGAGGGGAAGTAGAGCTCTATTTAACCTTATTTAATCAGGAAGTCCCATGGAGTTCTATTTAAGGACCCTCCTGTCTTTAGCCAGAGTGATTGAGAAATCTGTCTCACCTTCTTCTGAATGGAAGAAATGTTCCCCTGCTAAAATATTTATCAAGCACTATTCATCCAGGAATATGTGACTCATCTGAGACCGTGGAAATGTTTTGTACTGTCGAGTGCCTTAGCAAAAGTTCCTTTCATAACATACACATATTAAACAAGTATAAGACAAGAACAAGTAAGAGATACAGTAAATAAAGTAAAGGCCTTTGCTAGTTACATATTTGCTGTAACTGTGCATTAAGAATGAATGAATTGACACACTGAATGAATGAATTATGTCTTTGTTGTATTTGTCCATTTTTGCAGAATGAGATGCTGGAGGAAGGACATGAGTATGCTGTGATGCTTTACACTTGGAGAAGCTGCTCCAGAGCCATTCCCCAGGTACCACACACACACACACACACACACACACACACACACACACACACACACACAGTTCAACCTGCAAGTTCCTTATCACTGGGCACCCTGAAAACACAGACAAACCTCATGGAATCGTGCAACTATGGCACATTGAACACATTGAAATGTGGCTGTTCTCTTACCAAACCGGACGTCATTCGGCCACCGAATAAGAAGCTGTCAGCGGTTTTCCTGCACTTAAGATAAAGATTAAAGATTTAAGATTAGCCTGCTTTACTGGGTGACTTCATTATTGCTCATAATATGATTTCCCCAAAGTGGACAATTGCAGCTTATACATACATGAAAATAGGAAACCTTGGTGGAAGGAAACATATAAGAGAAAAAAATGCCACATGAATCACGTTTGCCTGCAATCTAGTCTATATCCTTCGCGTTCCACTTCTGGGATTGCTCCAGTGCTGCAGGAAATTCCGCCAGATGCATGTCTTTTCCGTTTCCTTCTGCTTTCTTTGTGTTGGAATTGTAAATTTGGTGGATTTGTGAGGACTATGGTTAACTGCTCCTCAGATCTCTGCAGGGTAAATCCAGACAGCTGGCTAGACTATCTGTCCAATCTGAGGTTTCTGTTGCACGACTATTTTGCAGCGGCTCTGTGCGGAGTTTCGCACCGGCCACGACGATTCTGATTGGTTTAAAGAAATTCCATTAAACCAAAGCACGTTTTCCTCCCATCCCCGAATGCTATGTGGAGTAGCCAGACCCTCCTTCAGCGCACTTTGGAGGAGGGTCTGGCAAAGCTAGACTACCTGCAAACAAACTATAATGTTGCATGAACTAGCTGAACCAAACACTGTACTACTGCTGCTGCTGCAAAATCAAGCTGTACAATGCCACCCTCTTGTGTTTGCTAGGTGAAATGCAATGAGCAGCCCAACAGAGTGGAGATCTACGAGAAAACGGTGGAGGTGTTAGAACCTGAAGTGACCAAGCTCATGAAGTTCATGTACTTCCAGGTAAGACTCTGCTGCATGACAGGGTCTTTTATATTTTATGATCAACTGAACCTGAAAATGTCAAGACAGACATGCCTAGGCAAAACCCTGCAATTGGGCTCATATAATGAAGTACGTTTTCATTTCAGACTTTGCATGTTTGGTGTCTTTTTGGAGACAGAAAGTTGTGTTTTTGTAACTTATTGTAAACATTCCATATATCCTGATTTCTTTGTCTTTACAGCGGAAAGCCATAGAACGTTTCTGTAGCGAAGTGAAGCGTCTGTGTCACGCCGAGAGAAGGAAGGACTTTGTGTCTGAGGCCTACCTGCTCACTCTGGGCAAATTTATTAACATGTTTGCAGTGTTGGACGAACTGAAGAACATGAAGTGTAGTGTTAAGAACGATCACTCTGCCTACAAAAGGTAGTGAACCATAAATGAAAGAATCCTAATGTAATTTAGTCTAGTTAGAGCCAAGGTAACATTTCTCTCCTCCTCTGCCTCCAGGGCAGCTCAATTCTTGAGGAAGATGGCCGACCCTCAGTCCATCCAGGAGTCCCAGAACCTCTCAATGTTTTTAGCCAACCACAACCGGATCACTCAGGTTGGTGTGCAGACTCTAGACAGCGTGTGGTGTAAAAATGTCTAACTATGGATTGTAAGGACATGGAGGAAGCTTTACCAATTAAATTTAATTGACTTAGTGCATTTGTAAAGTGATTCAAGGCTGCTTTTTCAGTGTATCTTTGTAAAAAAAAAGAAAAGAAAAGAAAAGGCCTTTTGATTGAAAGGTGCCTACACATATTTAGTTTTTAATATAACAATTACTGCAACATTCTAAATAGGAAATGACTCAAGGCTAGACAAGATGAGCGGATAAGTGACTCACATTTGTACAAGTGACGTAACTCTTGACTCTGAATAGAAGTGTCATTACGGAGCAATATTTGCTATTAACGTGAACATAAACATCTGTTCTGCTGAACAACCTTTATTCAACTTACATTTTTGCTCTTTACAATCATATAATGATATTAAAGTAAGAAGAATACCATTACACGGTTTGTCAGATTGTTTTGTGTGTAACTGACTATAAATCAGTCCAATGACAGACACTAAGCTTTTAGCTAAATTCAGATAGAGCATGGTCCATTATAAATTCAGCATTTTTAATGACTAAAAGGCCCATTGAAAGCCCATTCTACACATAATGAAACAAAATGCAATTTCTCTTTACAATATATTTTTTTTCTGATTGTTTCTTTTTGAGTTTCAAGCTTTTCATGCAGTGTTGTCAATGTCAGTATTTATGTGTATTTGGGTCTATTTGCAAGGTAGAATGAGGCCTTTCTGGCATTTGCATGTAAATTAATGTATGTGAAGATGACCTGTTGTTCTGTTTCTTTTTCTGTGTAGTGCCTGCACCAACAGTTGGAGGTGATTCCCGGCTACGAGGAGCTTTTGGCAGACATTGTCAACATCTGTGTAGACTATTATGAGAACAAGATGTATCTGACCCCCAGTGAGAAACACATGCTGCTAAAGGTACACACATCCTTACCTGCTGCCCACCTATATCAGTCAATAGTGTGATCTTCAGCTGGCTAAATGTCCTTTGCTGATGTAAAACAAAGTGTGTGTGTGTGTGTGTGTGTGTGTGTGTGTGTGTGTGTGTGTGTGTGTGTGTGTGTGTGTGTGTGTGTGTGTGTGTGTGTGTGTGTGTGTGTGTCTGGTCAGGTGATGGGCTTTGGTCTGTACCTGATGGATGGGAACGTCAGTAATATCTATAAACTCGATGCCAAAAAGAGGATCAACCTGAGCAAGATTGACAAGTTCTTCAAAGTAAGGCTTTTGCTTTCTTGGCATCTCTTTTGTCCTGAGTTGTATTTATGTGCCTGACGTGAGTGTGAGACATTTTTTCCCTGTGTTTTTCAGCTTCAAGTGGTGCCACTCTTTGGAGACATGCAGATAGAGTTGTCGCGCTACATTGAGACAAGCGCCCACTATGAAGAAAACAAGTCCAAGTAAGAGGACCTGTCTAGACATCTATAAACCCTCGTGCACAGAAATGCTCTCAAGCACAAAAGCAGCAATTCTTGACCGCCATGCCATCTGCTCTCGCCCACCCCCCAATCCTACCATCTTCTCCATTTTGTGCCCAGGTGGACGTGCACCCAGAGCAGCATCTCGCCGCAGTACAACCTGTGCGAGCAGATGGTGCAGATCAGGGAGGACCACATCCGCTTCATCTCGGAGCTGGCGCGCTACAGCAACAGCGAAGTGGTGACGGGCTCGGGCCTGGACAGCCAGAAGTCGGACGAGGAGTACCGAGAGCTGTTTGACCTGGCTCTCAGGGGTCTGCAGCTGCTGTCCAAGTGGAGCACGCACGTCATGGAAGTTGTGAGTAAAGCGAGGGGTTGCAGTGTTTCGCAATTACGTCCATTCTGATATTACAGAAACTATTGGGCTCTACTCTGTCAATGCTGCCATCAGTCTGGGACTGGGCCAATCCGGGCCCTCTTTAAAAAAAGACACTAGCCACCCGTCTAAACAACTTTTCCTGGGGAGACCCTGGGTTGATTGTGTTTGTGTGTAGAAAAACGCTTGTGCAACAGGCAATATGCGTGGGCTTAGGTATGAAAAGTTAGTGGTTTTGCCATCGATCGTTGTAACTTTGATCTATTTATAGCTCTCCTTGTCTCTTTCAGTACTCGTGGAAGCTGGTCCATCCCACGGACAAATTCTGTAACAAGGACTGTCCAGGCACAGCGGAGGAGTACGAACGAGCCACGCGATACAATTACACCAGTGAGGAGAAGTTTGCCCTGGTGGAAGTCATCGCCATGATCAAAGGGCTGCAGGTAAAACACTGCCAGCTGTTGAGCAGCTTTTAGTTGATGCTCCCAACAGCTGGTGGTCCAAGGACATTTTTAAAACTTATAGATGAGTAGATATGCAGCTT
The DNA here is from genome assembly GCF_004354835.1 of Perca flavescens. Taxonomy (NCBI): domain Eukaryota; kingdom Metazoa; phylum Chordata; class Actinopteri; order Perciformes; family Percidae; genus Perca; species Perca flavescens. Next base: position 37,059,449 of record NC_041340.1, on the reverse strand, counting down.
ATTTTGTCAGAAAATTGGATCAAACATGAGAAATTATCCACCAACCATTTTTTTATGTCATCCATTGTTAACCTTAAAGAAATAGTAATAATAATTTTATTAAATTTAATTTCTAGCTGAGAGTTAGCTGAAAAGATCAGTTCCGCTCTTATACGTGTCCGCTGAATATGAAGCTAGAGCCAGAAGACGGATAGCTTAGCTTAGCATAAAGACATGGGGGGGTGGTGGTAAGTGTTAGCCTGGCTCTATCTATTCTTAGTTTTTAGATTTTTCAATGAGGGAGAAGGAGTAAATGTAATATAGGTATGTATATGGAACCATTTTTAAAGGCATACTATGCAGTTTCCATTTTGGAGTCCTTGTATTTAACGTTACCTTTGCTGCTTTTTAGCCCTCTCCAACGAGTGAAAGCCTGACCGAGTGGGACTCTTGTCCAGTTCCTCACGCGGTCAGTTTCTCGTTTTCTTTTCCTTGACTCTTCCGACCGCGCTTTCTTTGTTTTCTTCGTCGACTCTGCCATGATTCACGTCTGAAATGCGTGCTAGTGTCTTCCACAGAGGCTGCTTCTTATATGTTGTTGATGTATGTGACATTGTGCCATAAGGCAAGTCGTGATTCTCGCAAGATTTGGCGTGGCGCCACCTCTCAAAGCTGCATGCTGGTTTTGCCAGCGGCGTCCCCCCCTGCTTTGCTATCGGGATGATTCGCCCGATTACGAGTTCGTTTACCATCGAAATGACTTCGAAGCTGTTATATTAAGGTACAGATCTTGCATAGTGTGCTTTTAACTCAGTAACTGAACCTTTTGTGGAAGAACCATATCAGACACAAATTATTATTCAGAGCTGAGTGGTTTTATGTCCTAAAACGTGTCTGGAGGGCATCTTTAATAGACCCATATGAGCATAAGTGGTATTGGGCTTCTCACCTAACTCTCTTTCAGAAAGTGAAAGTGTATTTCCCAGAGTTGATGGCCAGTAGCCATTATGACCAAGATGTCAGTGCTGATCACGGTGCTGTGTAATGACCTGTGTAGGTTCTGATGGGCCGAATGGAGTCAGTGTTTAACCAGGCCATCAGGAATACCATCTACGCAGCGCTGCAGGACTTTGCCCAGATGACCCTCCGAGAGCCTCTGCGCCAGGCTGTACGCAAGAAGAAGAATGTCCTCATTAGGTACGCACGCACAATGATGATCTGATCAAATGTACTTTAAATGTAATCTCGTGGCTCTTGTCTTAAAGAGCTCAAGCACTTCTCTAATCCTGTTTTCTTCATCTGTAGTGTTCTTCAGGCCATCCGAAAGACCGTCTGTGACTGGGAAGGTGCGAGGGAACCTCCAAATGACCCGTGCCTGAGGGGGGAGAAGGACCCAAAAGGTGGATTCGACATCAAAGTGCCACGCAGGGCTGTAGGACCCTCCAGCACACAGGTAAGACAGGAAATAGATCAGGCTGCTTGAGGAAAGAAGCCAAAACAGAATGCTGTTGGTTAGAGCTGCGCCATATGAGGAAAATATGCAGTGTGCGATAATGTTGTTAACAATATTACTTGCGATAAATAAACAGATATTAAAGTGTGCTCAGTTCTGCATTTCTGCTGCTTTTAGTATTCTGCTAAAACAGGGGTCTTCCACGTTTTTTTTTCAGCCAAGGACCCCTTGACTGAAAGAGAGAGGGATCAGGGACCCCCTACTACATATTGTATAAAATTAGATTGCATATTAAACTCTGCCTACAATAAACGACCCCCTGTTGAAGATCTCTGGGCTAAAATACAACAAATTGCTTGTTTGCTTTAAAACAAATGAACAGAAATAATTTCCAACATTCTTTTATTGAACAAATTGAACATTAAGTTAAATATAAAAGGCAGCACTAAAACAAAGAATGACCATTACATTTTAAAGTGCAGTTTTGTACTGATATTTTCACTCTGAGTGACTTTCAGGATATGTGGCAGCCTTTCACGATGTGTTTATATCTGACTGAAACAAAATGTTTGACTGAAAACATTCCCATCTGGTCTGAACTGGAATCACAAGGGTTCTAATGTTCACACATCTTCAGACTTACTGAATGACTCCATTTTTGTTCTCTGTTACTGCACACATTAATATGCAATTGCATCAATTGCAAATACTTTTGTTTTAAGTGTTTGGGGTGTCTTTGAGCAAGGCTTTTAGTTTAAAAGTTACACTTACACAGTAACACTTTTCACATTTATTTTCCTCAAATAGTGCTTATTCTTTCACTTGAATCAACTCCATGCTGCATGCAAAGGATAATCAGAAAATGGCAGCCATGCTAAATAATGAGGTGGCAAATGATGAGTAATGGTTCATTTTATTTGCCTCCTAAAACTGTTTTTATCTTTGTACCTTTGTCTTCCATCCGCAGCTGTACATGGTGCGCACCATGCTGGAGTCATTGATAGCAGATAAGAGTGGCTCCAAGAAGACTCTGCGCAGCAGTCTGGATGGACCCATAGTGGTGGCCATAGAAGACTTCCACAAGCAATCCTTCTTCTTCACACACCTGCTCAACTTCAGCGGTGAGTACAAACTCTCAGAATATAACAAACTGAAATGACAACAATTGTATAATTGAAGCAGCTCTTGTACAAATGACCTGATGTGTTTTCAAATGAGTTGCAATTACCTGTAGATCTGCAAACATTTCATTTCATTTATTCATAAAGGACAACGCACTATAATCGACATTTCTGTAAATGTGCCAAGATGTTAGCCAGCCGGCTAATTTTCACCTGTAGTCCTTTGGCCAGATGTTCTAAGACTAGAGCAACAGAAAACAGCAAGGCATTTGTACCGGTTAAACCGTACAGACAGAAGTCAATAAGACACCATAAAGACAGCTAGAGCAACAAAATAAGCTTTTTCAAGAAGCCATGCAGAGCAACAGGAAGCAGCAAGACATTATTAAAGTTACACATCAACAGTATCCACATTCAGTACAGGAAGTCATGCAAAAAAACTCAGCCAAGCGACACAGATTAGAGCCATTTTAAAGGTAATTCCTTCATTTTTCTGCACCGTGCTTGCGTCCTTCCTCCCCCCAGAGGCCCTGCAGCAGTGCTGTGACCTGTCCCAGCTGTGGTTCCGAGAGTTCTTCCTGGAGCTGACCATGGGTCGCAGAATCCAGTTCCCCATTGAGATGTCCATGCCCTGGATCCTCACCGACCACATCCTGGAGACCAAGGAGCCCTCCATGATGGAGTAAGAAAAAACTCACATTCTGTACCTTGAGAAAACAGACTGCAATATATAAATACAATTCTCCCTCCTCCAGATACGTGCTGTATCCTCTAGACTTGTACAACGACAGTGGCTACTACGCTCTCACTAAGTTTAAGAAGCAGTTCCTTTATGATGAAATCGAGGCTGAGGTAAAATCTCCCGGCCATTGCTTGAATACATTTGCAGCGATCTTCACCTCGGCGTTGCTCTTTAAAAACAGGACCTTCATGGTGTTTTTCTTATCCTCAGGTTAACCTCTGCTTCGATCAGTTTGTCTACAAGTTAGCAGATCAGATATTTGCCTACTACAAAGCAATGGCTGGAAGGTAGGAGAAGTGACTTTCCTCTGTATACGCTTGGAGCTCCTGGCAAACATTGTCTCTGCAAACTTCATCGACTAAATCACATGTGTTTCACAGCGTCCTCCTAGACAAGCGCTTCAGAGCAGAGTGTAAAAACTATGGCGTGATCATCCCGTACCCTCCATCAAACCGCTACGAGACGCTGCTCAAACAGAGACACGTACAGGTACTGGACACATGGAAAGCAGTCCTCTATGGCTCATCTAGGGCGTCATTGTTTCTGTTCTACTCCATATGTGCATGGATACAGACCCACAGCCAGGGTGTTGTACAGTATTTCTTAACCATTCCTCTTGTGTCTTGCAGCTGCTGGGTCGCTCTATTGACCTGAACCGTCTGATCACCCAGAGGATCTCGGCAGCCATGTACAAGTCTATGGACCACGCCATCAGCCGCTTTGAGAGCGAGGACCTCACCTCCATAGTGGTAAGATCCCACACCCCAAACTAACACCAAATCAACTTTGTGTTCTCACTAGTCTATATCGACGACGATTCATTTACGGGATTGCTCCGTTGCCGCCGGATGTCCCTCGCTTTCAGCGGAAATTACAGTGTTTTCACTCTGTTGTTAGAATACACATTACACACAGGCCTGAATTACACACACACGCCCAGTACCTCTTCACGCACTAATGGAGAGATGTCAGAGTGGGGGGGCTGCAGCTGGGTCTGGCAATGCGAGACTATGTTCCCGTACACTCCCTGTCTCCCTTGTCGACAGGAGTTGGAGTGGCTGCTGGAGATCAACAGACTAACCCACCGGCTCCTGTGTAAGCACCTAACCCTGGACAGCTTCGACGCCATGTTCCGCGAGGCCAACCACAACGTCTCCGCTCCCTACGGACGAATCACGCTCCACGTCTTCTGGGAGCTCAACTTTGACTTCCTCCCCAACTACTGCTACAACGGATCGACAAACCGGTCAGTTTGTAGAGTTTTTCCTGGCTCAGAATGTGCCTTTTTGGGGGGACACATATGAAGCGGGGGTCTGGGGGGTCCTCCCCCCAGGAAATTTTCAGCATCAAAGACTTCTTTTCCTGCATTCTAATACAATTTCAGGCACAGATTTATGGTGAAAACGTCTTAGTTTATCTCAAGGAAAATACAAAAATTCTGCAGGTAACAATTTACATTGACCCGTTTTCATTTTTTTTTTATATCAGAAAATATGGGACGTAGAAATAAGCGCTGAAAATGTGTAGAAGAAAAATATAACAATTTAAAACATTTTTAAGGGTTAAAATTTTAAATATAATGGAATATAATGCAGCAAGAGAAGGGGGGCTTTTGCATCCGACTACAATTGACCACAAAGTCCAGTTCATTTGATTAGTATGAGCAGGGCAGAACCAGAATCTTTTTCCCAAGGAGCACGTTTTGCTCCTCAGTTGAAAAATGTTGAAGTGACTTACATAAGGTAACTGCTATTACTGTCGTAGCTAATTTGTACAATAATACAATAGTGTTATGAATACAAAACATTATGAAGTGTAATGTTTTCTAATTTGAAATATTGATAAATAAATGGTCAGTGATGTTGAATAGCCTATAGGCCTACAGAAGTGTAACGGACCGCCCCTACGGTCGGCAGGCATGTGAACCGCGGATTCATTGGAATTATGTAACTATCATAGTGTGAAATAGTTGTGGAACAGGGCTCAGCAGAGAGGCGGAGCAGGACGACGTCTCTGCAGTTTATTCAGGGAGTCAGGGCAATGGCGCTAAAGTACTCAAAACGTTGGTTTACACGCGTACTAACGTACGGCTCGCATCAGGTGTTAAAACAAACCGTACAAAAAAAACACAGTCAGATGTATTTAACGCTACTACGAGACGTTTTTACAAGTTATGAAACTGTCTGAATGTAATACTGATAGACAGCAGCGCAGGAACAACCCTGAGTTTGCAGGGGTGGTGGAAATCAAAAATCATGTGTTGTGATTATTATTTTCTTTGCCATTATTTTCCCTAGAATCAATATTTTTTTTTCTGTTTCTTTTTTTTAACCAATGAACCAATTTTCTCTACAGCTTTGTACGTACAGCCATTCCCTTCACCCAGGAGCCTCAAAGGGACAAGCCAGCCAACGTGCAGCCTTACTACCTGTATGGGTCCAAGGTACTGCCGACTTGAATTTGATATCACAGAAAAGATTTTCCTAGTCTTGGTGCAGCATGTGTAAAGGAAAGCTGTCTTCCTATTGTTCTATTGATTAACCCAGCTTCTGTTTCCTCCTCTCTTCTCAGCCTCTGAATATTGCCTACTCCCACATATACAGCTCCTACAGAAACTTTGTTGGCCCGCCCCACTTTAAGACCATCTGTCGTCTCCTTGGTTACCAAGGCATTGCTGTAGTGATGGAGGAGCTGCTAAAGATTGTCAAGAGCCTGGTATTTTGTCTTCATTTTCCATTGCATCCCTAAAAACACATTTTCTTTCTTAGTGTGTTGACTTCTAACAGTGCTGTTTTTTGTTTTGTTCTCTCTTTGTGCCCTCTCTTCCCTTTGCCTGCTGCGTTCTATCTATCTTCCATGTTGTCACTTTGCAGTTACAGGGCACCATCCTGCAGTACGTAAAAACACTGATAGAAGTCATGCCCAAGATCTGCCGCCTACCGCGCCATGAGTACGGCTCTCCAGGTGACCTTACAGTCCCCACTGTTACACTTAATAGAGTGCATGTGGGGTTATATCTGTAGAATTTATAACATCAATTTTCATGCCATTAAAGCTGTATTAAGTTATACTTACAACATTTAGATGCATAGAAGAGTGGAGACAGAAATGCATTTACAAATGTATCTGAAAGTGAAACCCTACTTGAGTCAGATTAGGATTAATGGGCAGTTGCATCTATTTTGATTCAGTTTTTTGCTACATTTAATACACTTCCATGCAGTTCAATTCCTATTTTCCTACTAGCTCAATCCTTCTCCGTACTTTGTGCACATGCTACAGTACCTCTTTGAGTGCAGTCAGGGCTTGGAAACATTACTGGAATAAAATATTACTTGGAGCAGCAGTTAAAGATTTGCAGCACATAGCCAGCAGAAGAAAAGGCTGACAACATAAAACAACACTACATCAACAGCCAGCAACTCTGCTACAGTGGTAAACAAGTTTTGGATAGGGGGTATAATATAAATAAATAAAATAAATATACACTCAAAGTTATAAATTATCCAATACAGAAATCAAATTTGTATTTTTTCCATGTTTGCCATTCCAGGTATCTTAGAGTTCTTCCACCATCAGCTCAAGGATATCATTGAGTATGCTGAGCTGAAGACAGATGTGTTCCAGAGTTTAAGGGAGGTGGGAAATGCTATCCTCTTCTGTCTGCTCATCGAGCAAGCTCTGGTAAGACATTTCCTTTTAGCTTCCATTTCCCTTCAAACTGTTATATCACTGGGTTCTACCCCTGACCCTATCTTCCTCTTCTTTCTCTGTTGTTTTGACATGTTGTTTATCTCTGTATTTTCTTGCCATATTAGGTGTCTCCCCTTATTCCTCTGCTTTCCCCACCTTCCCACTGTTAATTCCTTGTATGGTCAGGGTCTGCTAATGTGAAGCGGTCTTGACTACCAATTTTTTGTGTGGGTGACCAATAACCTGGGCGCCTGGAGGTTTCTGCCCAATTTATGATGTCAATTCACATCCTTAATCAAATATGAGGGACAGAAACTGTCAGGCTCCCAGTCTACGTGCCCCCAAGTATGTTTAATCTTTGATGTGTGTTTTTTTTCTGAAATACAACTCTATTTTTCATTACACGCTGGCAACTACCACAGGTGGTAAGGATTTAGGTTTTCTCTTTGGTACCAAAATAACACCAAGACGGAATGTCCTTTTGTCTTTTATTTCTTGTTGGTTTGGGCTGCTGTCTTTCTGTTTCTTCTTCTTCTACCATGTTAGTTTGTCACACAATCAGCCATGGAAGCAAAGGGACTGAGACAATTTGGTTTGTCTTTTGATTTTATTAGGAATTAAGGGAATATATCACTTTTGACACAAAAACCTAAATAAAGTCTTTGTATTTAAAGACATTTGTTTAATAAAAAGGACACATTTGGCTGCTTTATTATAGAACAGTTGTGCCTTGTCTTCCATGGAAGAGGTGATAGTCCATTTCTGGTTGGTCTCCATACTCTCTTCTGTTTCAGGGTGCTTGTGATGCCTGTCTAAATAACAACTAACTCAACCGTCACTCTTTGATTTTTCTTTTACTATACTGTCTGACTGCACTAACGTGTGTGTGTATAGGGTGTTTATGCATATGTTGGTTTGGACTACGTGTGTGTGTGTGTGTGTGTGTGTGTGTGTGTGTGTGTGTGTGTGTGTGTGTGTGTGTGTGTGTGTGTGTGTGTGTGTGTGTGTGTGTGTCTTGGTTTTTTTAATCATTGCATGGCTCTTTTCTCATTCTTCACCCTTTTTAGTTTCAAGATGCTGCTTCTCTGCATTTGGTTTAGCTTGTTGTCTTGACTAACTATTGCCATGGCAACCATCTAGCTAGCTAAATAGGAATGACCTCACATAGCTAGAATACCACTAACACACTGCCATTTAACCTGGAAAGGGTTAGAGTTTATTAAGATGGATGTAAACTTGACCTATTGCTGCCAAACCAGATTAGATGGGATGCTGTACTTAGAACAAATGTATAATCCTGCTAATATTAGCCTGTCATCATGGCTTGATAAACATAGCCTCATGATAAACACATTAGCTGAAGATACGGTTGAGTAGTCCATCCGAATACTTCTACACCATGGAGCTCATGGCAGTGCTCTTATAACTTTAAAGGTATAATATGCAATGCTTTCCTCAAAAAACTAAGGCAAAAGTACTCTCTCTAAATGATCACTTCTGTCCCACTGGAAGTGGTGGTGGTGTCTGTATCTGCAGAGAACCTGCCCTCTGCCTGTCTTCTTTTTCTTTTCTTGTGACATTTCTGGGCGTGGTCAAAGTGCCTTTCTGCCCGACGTGGGTGGGTAACCCCCAGCCTACAGTATAACGGCGTGCAGTGTGTGCAGCCGCTGTCATTCCCAAGCGCCGCTTTGCCCCTCAGCGTCTCCTATCGAAGCACAAGTCGAACTGACGCAGAAGCGGATGGGATGAAGCTCTGCATTCACTCCTAATCTGACAGCGTTGCACCCCCCAGCTGAAGTCTGGCTGGGTTTAGTTTAGATTTGCTTTACATCATAATAGCTGCAAACAAATTAAAGAAAAGAGACTTTATTGCTTTGATTAGTGCTTTGTTTAGCACTCCTCTCCATTTACTCTCTAGTTCACTCGACCACCGCTGCTCTCTCTCTCTCTGTCTCTGTCTGTCTGTCTGTCTGTCTGTCTGTCTGTGTCTCTCCCTCTCCCTCTCTCTCTCTGGCCGTTAAGCCGAGGAGGAGGGGCCAACTTTGAACGGTCTGTTTACACACAGTAAAGCCGTACTCACTACATAGTCTACCTTTTAAGCATTTAAAATATGATTTTAAAGCTATAATTCTTAGTTGTAACAAAAGTTTTCAGGAATTCAGCTAGTTTCAAGATGCTGCTTCTCTGCATTTGTTTTAGCTTGTTGTCTTGACTAACTATTGCCATGGCAACCACCTAGCTACCTAAATAGGAACAACCTCACATAGCTAGAATACCACTAACACACTGCCATTTAACCTGGAAAGGGTTAGAGTTTATTAAGATGGATGTAAACTTGACCTATTGCTGCCAAACCAGATTAGATGGGATGCTGTACTTAGAACAAATGTATAATCCTGCTAATATTAGCCTGTCATCATGGCTTGATAAACATAGCCTCATGGTAAACACATTAGCTGAAGATACTGTTGAGTAATCCATCCGAATGCTCATGGCAGTGCTCTTGAAATGCTTTAAAAGCTTTCATTCTTAGTTGTAACATTTTGAGACTAAGTTATGGAATTCAGCTGAGAGTATTTGGGGCGGGTTCTTTAAAATCAACGTCACCTCATGGCTCCCTGCATGCTCTGTAAGGGTGTCCATAAAGCCAAGTGAGTGGTGTACTTTGAATTAAAATGACCGTTTCTTGTGTTCTGCTTGAATCTTAGTCCCAGGAGGAAGTGTGTGACCTGCTTCACGCCGCCCCCTTCCAGAACATTCTGCCCAGAGTCTACATCAAAGGTATACTCAAGGGTCAGAAACAGTAAATGCAAGGCAGATGGCTGGAAAATAAATAAATCAATTTACTCGTCCTAGCGTGTCCATTTCTTGTACAGTATGTACATGTCCCTCCTTGTGTTTGTGTGTTATTTAGAGGGAGAGCGTCTGGAGGTCAGGATGAAAAGGCTGGAAGCCAAGTACGCCCCTCTTCACCTTGTGCCTCTAATCGAGAGGTTGGGAACCCCACAGGTGAGTTCAACACAGGGCTGGGCAGAATATCCATATTATATCCATATATGAGGCAGGATATCGTCGTAACTTTTAGATATCGTAATATGGCATGTTTGTTTTGTAAGTGATGTCATTTTCTGAACCTACCAGACTGTTGTAACTGTTTACCCACTTAGTCATTATATCCACATTACTGATGATTATTTATCAAACATCTCATTGTGTAAATATTTTGTAAAATCGCCAATTGTCAATATCATAGCAACATCGACATCGAGGTATTTGCTCAAAAATATTGTGATATTTGATATTCTCCATATGGCCCAGCTCTAGTTTACCATCACTCTGTGTTTAAGAAAGCAGATGGATAATGACCAATCTGATACTTTATAGATACTTGATCAAACAAACTAAATCTAATTATTTCAAAATTTTTGTTCAGTTTGTCCCTTAATATTTCAATAGGAATAATAAAGTATTACGGCTGTTCTTTTCACCAGCAAATTGCCATTGCCCGTGAGGGGGACCTGCTGACCAAAGAGCGCCTGTGCTGCGGCCTTTCCATGTTCGAGGTCATCCTGACACGCATCCGCAGCTTCCTGCAGGACGGGGTGTGGCGTGGGCCCCCGCCCACCAACGGTGTGATGCATGTCGACGAGTGTATGGAGTTCCACCGCCTGTGGAGTGCCATGCAGTTCGTCTACTGCATCCCTGTGGGCACACACGAATTCACAGCAGAGTAAGTGGCAGCTGGCTGCTTTGTGTACAGTAGGAGTTTGTTGGATAACCACATCTGAAGCCAAACCTGACCATGGAACTCAACACTCTTTTGCGTATCGGTTTGCCAATATCCAAATACTCTGTTAAAAAAAAAAAAAAAAAAAATTGAATTCTTGATTTGTTTATTCAGTGAAAATGCCAGAAATCTGGCCAAAAGCTAACAAAATATTTTGAAAGTTTGTACTCAACTTGGTGGAAAAGTTGGCATGTGTAGAAAGAGAAGATGTGATGAAGCTTAATGGAAACAGACTTTTTTAGTACACCTTGACGTTTATTCTTCTTCTGCCATAGGCAAAGCATTCATATCATGCTGCTACTTATGACATGGCTCTACTACAGTGTGAGAAATAAGAAATAAAATAAAATAAAAAGAGGCACGTATCCGTGACCACACCTTAGTTCAGTCCAGACAGGGACATTTTTGAGTCAGCAGCTGATACAAACACTACAGGGTACACTTGGATCAGAAGAGACCAGATACTGTTTCACACTTAATTATGTCATCTTTAATAGCCCCTATTATGCTTTTTTTTTTCTTTTCATCTTTTAGTGTGTAATAGATTTTTGCGTATGCAATAGATGTATAAATGGAGCTTTCTCTCCCACAGACAGCACTTTTTCTCAACTGTCTGAAAATGCATTGCCCACATTCTTGTTTGAAATTCCTCAATTAGTGATGTCATTAACTGTAGGCAGTGCTTCGGGGATGGGCTGAACTGGGCCGGCTGTGCCATCATCGTGCTGTTGGGACAGCAGCGTCGTTTTGATCTCTTTGACTTCTGCTACCACCTGCTCAAAGTCCAAAGACAGGACGGCAAGGATGAGATCATCAAAAATGTGGTGGGTATACTTTTATCCACTACATTTACTCCCACACATAAACACACCTCTCATACGTCGTCCGACTTATTCCTCTTTCTGTTGTTTGCCTCGACAGCCCCTGAAGAAGATGGCAGACCGCATCAGGAAGTATCAGATCCTCAACAATGAGATCTTTGCCATCCTCAACAAGTACATGAAGGCGGTGGAGACGGACAGTTCCACTGTGGAGCACGTTCGCTGTTTCCAGCCTCCTATACACCAATCCCTGGCTACCACCTGTTGAAAAAGACCCTTCACACATAGTGCACGCACACACCCACACACTCAAAACACAACATAGCTGTGAAACGGATTTCTGCCTCTCTCTGGTCTCGTAGAGTCATAGATTACTACGATGGCTCCACATTGGCTTTAAGAATCCAAAGACAAATCCCTTTCAAACTCTTCCTCTATCTAAAAATGTGGCTGTCTCTGAATTCTTGAAGCATTAACCCTTAGACGTGGACCAGGCCAGAGGCGAAGTGTATATTCACACTTTGTCTTTTTTTTATTTTACTATCTGTGTGGCTCTCACTCAGACTCATGCATGCCTTCTCTTCTTCCTTCCGCTGCACACCTGTGGATTGGACCACTGACACAAATGCCAAAAGAGTATCTCTATCCTATAATCTGAAGCCACTTGTTTGACGTTCCCAGCCATTGGGACTCATAAACGCCTTTTTAGAATTTGCAATCAAGAGCAGAGACAAAAGTAAATCGAACATGGTTTAAATAAAAGACAAAATAATGCAACAAAATAACTCATTTTTCTAAGTTATATAAGGATCTTTTAACATGGTGCTCCTAAGTGCTACTACAGCTACTAACCGTAGCAGCACAGGCACCTGTGCTACCATTATGCGTGTCCTCTATTACCAAACCTGTTTATTGTGATACATTTCAGTCATTTGTATAATAATCTGGTCTGCCCTTGTTCGTGGTACACAATGTCTATCATGATGCATTTGAATAATTCCTCACCTGCTTGCTTTCAAAGGAATGAAGGTACATCACATTTTTGATTTGCTTTTATTTCTCTCACCCCTTATCTGGTTTTCTTACGTCATTTTTATTCAGTACCAGTTCCACTGTAAATTTCACTGTTGAACTAAGTGAAGTGTTGAGTGTTGTAATTGTTCTTGTTTTTAATTATTAATATTTTAATTTACACATCCTTGGTATACTTGCCTCTCTACTACTGGCTGGACACCTTATCAACTGTTTTCTCTCTCTCGCTCTCTTTCTTTTGTCTCTGTTGGAAAGATTTTTTTTATATTATGTACATTAATACAGTGATATTATTTACAATTTGGAAAAGACACATCTTCAACTGGGTAAATGTGTTTTCTTTTTTCAAGAGTAAAAAAAGAAAGGGAGGATTAGAAAATCCCTCTAGGTTGTATAAAGACAGTGTGCTGTTCAGAGTGTGAATGGATGATGCTGGTCTAGCAGAGCTATGAAATACTCAGCACATAAAGGAAAAACAAAAAACTAAAATGTCAGTTCTAATTAAAGGGCAGTTTCCTAAATATAGTCAGTATTTACTATTGTTGGACTTTTGCTTTAGATTTAGCAGTGTTAGCGAAATATGCAAAATGTGTCCCTATTTTTGTTTTCCTAACAAGGAAAACAAATGCATTATTAAGAAGTAACCCTCCCCAAACTGCCCTCTAATCTTTTTCTGCTCCATTTTGAATGAACAAACTTTCTTTTTTTTAACTCCAGTGTCTTTTTATCATATTTATTCAACTCCGACGTACTGTTCATTTAAAGTTAGTCTAGTAAAAACAAAGGAACTGATGTATCATCTCAAAACCTTAGCATGGCAAGTGTAATTTATTGTCATCAATGGCTCCATTTGTGACATGAGGCTTTGTTTATTATATTGTTGTACAAGTGACCATGTTTTGAAGTACAAAAAAGTGGAGAAAAAGAATATAAAATGTACAACAATGGTCCTGCAAAGGATTTGAAATGATGTTGTATTTCCATGAAATAAAAAATGTTTAACTGAAAAAATTGAGTTGTGTTTAGGATATTGGTTTTTCAATGGGTTCTACCTTAAGTACTCATCTTCAGTGTTGTTTGTTCAGGTGTGTCTGGGCTTTTTCCCTTACATGTAGAAAAATGAATTAGCTGGCTAGGTTTGTTGACCCACTGACATGTACACACAGGGAAATAGTTTAATGATATGAGGAGAATAAGTTAAATTCTGTGACTCAACATGGCAGACTTAAATAAATAGAAGGGATTTAAAGGAGGAAAACATTCAGACCATATGGGGACATATATTTTTCAGAAATATAATTGAGCAGTTTAATAAAACCAAATGCGATTTTTTTTTTCTGATTCTTTTTAAATACCTTGGAAATTTTACAGGTTTTGGTTGGTGGCTTTAGTATAACATGTCTTTGGTCAGTAGGATCTGGTTGGCTAAGTGTAGACTCATGACCTCAGCATTTCTAACGTGCTAATTTTTGCAATGTTAATACAAAGTACATTTTCTTTGGTACACATAGAGTATACAAGTCCACAACTAAGAAAAACCTATTTAAACAGCTTTGTATAAAGTGTTATAGTTTCCTATTCCGACTCATAGATACGCTATATTACAGTATAATTCTTAGTGGATATAATGAAAATTCAACATCTGATAGGAGCAAAGGAAAAATGTCGTTTATTTTTCAGAAACATAGGCACATATGCTGTTACGGGGTATTAATTAAACTTAAAATAATTAAAAACTTAAAAAAAATTAATCTATACATGGATTTTGCACGCACGCACACGCACACAAAATATGAAGACTACAAGGATGGGAGGGACAAAAAAAGGGAGGAATAGCGTCATCCAGGACTCGCTGCCTATTGGCTACACGCACGTAAACGTACATATGACGTTATTTTGAAATTTCAGCGGTGAAGCTTTTTTTGTGTGTGGGAGCTGCTCCGCTGCAATTCCAAAATAGTGAAACCTCAGTGAATTAAAATGTCTTTTTCACGAGCCCCATTGAAGAGGTTCAACGAGGACGTAGGTAAGTGACGTTCAAAAGCTACTAACGTTAGCATATTGGGAAATGATCCACTCAAGTTAGTCAACGGTAAGTAACGTTAACGTTAGCTTGTGTTTGACGTTAGCTAGCTAGCTAGCTAGGTACGTTAAGTTCCCGTTAACGTTAACTGTAATTGCTAAAAAAAAAACGTGAACTAAGGTCAGTTTTCACTTTACATGTTTAACGTTATGCTAAACCAACAACGATGGCTAACATTGTGCTATTGGCCGAAGGTTGTGCCCCTCCACCGGGGTCCTATGAGATCAAACCTGGGGACCTGAAGGGAGCTGCTTCCTTTGACAAATCTGATCGATTCAGACTTGTCAAGGCAGGTGGGTACATTTTATAAGCATAATGCAACAAGGAAATACAAATAAAGTTATCTAAAGCATAACGTTTTGTGCCACTTATTTTCATTATGTTATTATGTGCGTCTCCAGCCGCTATGCCACCACCATCGCCCTCCAGAAGTTTCATGGTGTCACCTGTCCGTAGGACTATGTCGGTCGACGGTCTTGTAAGTTGTATTTTATTATGTAACAACGCCACTCCGATGTCTCCTCAGTAACAGATCTGCTAGAACTGCTCCTGCCATAAAACTAACCCCCTCGATGTCTTGTGTATAGGTTGAAGGTTCAAGTGTAAAGAAGAAGAATGCCATCATGACCATGGAAAGGAAGCAGCAACAACTCGTAGAGAAAGAGGTAGCTAACTAACGTACACTTCATCAAAGGAACATTTGTGCTACAAGCTAACCATACATCAGAATCCGAATACGTTATTGATCCCCTCAGGGAAATGGTTGCAGTTGCTCACAGTCACATTTTAAGGTTACAAAGTAGTAAGAAAGGAGCGAATCAATAAGTGTATAAAGTAACATAGCTACAGTAAGATAAAAACGTTAAGCAAAGGGCGATTAGGTCAAAAAGTAAAAATAGGCTAAAAAGATTCTTTCCAAAACAATGGATTGTACAAATTATATTGTAGTGCAGTGTGAACATAAACACAGTACAAACATAAATACATTAGTACAGTGTTAATATAAGTAGCAGCAGTGAATAATAACAGATGTTGCACATATAACTGACAATTTTTTATTTATTCAATATTATTATTATTATTATTATTATTATTATTATTTTTTTTTTTTTTTTATTATTGTACACAATTAAATTATTGTACACAATTGCCATTAGTGGCCATTCCATGGGACCTTTTTAAAGGGGTGATAGAATGCAAAACCAAGTTTATCTTGCGACCGTTCGGTGGGTAAAATAGGCATACATAGAACTTCAAAATCCCATTGACAACTCTTTCCTATGTAAGTCTCACAATTTGAAACTGCTGTTGAAAACGGGCAAATCTCAACCAAGCTAAAAGTTGACGTCCATTCCTCAACTCCTACCTTATGTGGCTCTACCTTCTATCTTTGTAACGCCCCACAATTTACATAGGCCACTGACTGATCTGAGGCTACCGTAGTCTTCTGAATAGGTCGTGCAGATCTCAAAAATTTTATACATTGTTCGTCTGCTATTTCATTACTAAATTCACTTCTGAGACTTTTTATGCGAGAAATCAACTACATAGAGCTCAAATATGGGCTGTTTTACTAAAATTGATGGCTAATTGCAAATTTTGTGTGACCGTATCGGACTTCAGGAGCTCCACAATCTGCCGTGACAGGTGGCGACTGCCGGCCGGGTTTGATGCCTTCCCGGTCGGCCTCTCCCCCTTCACAGACCCGCTATATGAGCTGGAACTCTGTCAGGATCTCACACACGATCTGCGCTATGTACTTTAGAAAGTTTGGAAGTTTTTCAAGGATATTGAAAATGAACCACTGTCGTAAATGCAGTGTTCCAGACTGAAAAACGGAATACTGGCACTATGTCCCGAGATCAGCCCTCCCTGTATCTAGCAGCAGGAGCAGCGCCGCGTCAGACACGCTTCTGGTGTGGAGGACAAAGAAAAATCCACGCAGCTGACACGCAACAGAAACGCCACGCTTGCGCGACGCGTGCAATGTGTAACCGGCCTAACGCAGCGGCGCAGAGGACATGCCTGCAGGGCTTCACTCTCTGCTAAATTTCCCTGCGCTGACTAGCTACAGGGTGAGTTGTGATGACACGTCTTACCAAATTTGCAATTAGCCATCAATTTTTGTAAAACGGCCCATATTTTAGCTTTACATAGTTGATTTCTTGCATAAAAAAAGTCTCAGAAGTGAATTTAGTAATGAAATAGCAGACGAACAATGTATAACATTAGAGGTCGACCGATTGAACGGATTATACCGATAGCTAGGTTGGGCCGTATTTGCCGATAACCGATTAATCGACCGATAGTATTTAGAATTGAAACACCCACAGCAATGCTACACAAGCATGTGTGTTGTCTAAAACAGTTCTCCTACATATTTGGAGTCATCCAGTGCAAAAATAAACATAATGAGCATTATAATTCATATAAAGGACAAACTATTTACATTTCTTCAAAAAAGGCCCAAATGTATGCCAAATCTCAAAACAGTGACGCCATTCTTCTCTGTAGAACGGTTTAGAACGGTAACAGAAGATCTCTGACCTGGAGGGATCTATCTTTCCCACTATATACTCTCTGTTCTCGCTTGGATGCCCATACAGTATAAGGCGTAATGTGTGACGGACCTGCCTTCCCATTGGTTGAAAACATAAATAAAGGCATCATGGGAGATTCCCTTGTCGGTAGTACGGAGTTAGCGGCAGAAATGACCGAAAACGTGATTTAATTATGGACATCAAGTGGATAAATCTTGGATGTAACAGTTTGGATTTAATGCTCAACAACCCCGAAAAAAGGCACAAGTTCCAGGCTGGATAGAAAATCACCTGTAAAGGCTAGAAAGACACCAAAGACACCCCCGTGACGGCTAATTTGTTAGCTTTTAACTGCAACAATCAGTAAGTCTCTACGTTTAACTTACAGTATCTAAATATGAATCAGAGGTGTCGTTTGGGATCGTGGACGATCCATTTGGGTCGGACTTGCGTTTATTTTTGTCAGTGTTTTAACAGCTTGAGGTAAGTTAGCCTACTACTAATGTTTAGCGTCATCTCAGCCTCAAAAGCAAACAAACATACTGTGCTGTTCTTTCTCTACCAATGCAGCATCTATTCAACAAATTAATAACTTTATAATGATATGACAAAATGTACTGTACATACCTTTTTGCTGTCGATGCTTTAAACGCGCATTTGATGTCAGCCTTCTCCGCACAGCATGTGCTCTCCGTGCAGCGCGCAGTAACGTGTCGAAAATAAACACGAGGGATCAGTGATAGTTTTTATTTCGCCTCTAGAGGAGCTATTGTAATGCATGATGCCAGCAGACCCTTCTCAGCTCTCGCGTACTGTGTAATGAATGACAGCGTGCGCTTCTCAGCCGCTCCAGCAACGGACGGAACCAGAAAAAACTATCGGTATGGATTTTTGCCAATAATGATAGTTCCACCAATCAACTATCGGTGCTGATTAATCGGCAAAACCGATGAATCGGTCGACCTCTATATAACATTGCAGTGTCTGAAATATGAGACCTTCTATCTCATCTCCAATGTATGTGTATGTACTTCGTTCAACCAATCAGTGCACAGCTCATCTAATTATTCATGAGCATACCATATTTGGAAGAAAAGCTGATGTTCCAAATAGGGCCACATTCACAGGGTATTCACAGACCCATAGAATAGCACTTGGGCCATTTTCAGCCCAACCAATGTTACATACCCTATTAAGAGACCTTATGGAACAGTGTGAAATACCCTATATAATCATTCTGTCACCCCTTTTTAAACTGAGCTTGACGACGTAGCTGTGATGTGATCTCCATCCAGATAAGGTCTCTGGTTCAGCAGCGAGGGGAGCAGGACCGCCGCCTGTTGGCTCTGGAAGAGGAGCTGAAGAAGGCTGAGGCCAAGCTGCTGGCTGCAGTCAGGGAGAAGACGGGTCTGGCTGCCAATGTCACCACCCTGGACAGACAGCGGGCTGAGCTCAAGAAAGTCAACGAGTTCCTAAAAAACAAGGTGTGCTTTCTTTAGATGTTCATTAAGGGTGGGGGGAAATTTGAAAATCGTATGTATCGTGATGTTATTGTTGGAACAATTTTTTAAATTGATTCTTTTTCTCTAGAATCAATCTTTATTTTTTATTTTACCAATGATTCACGTAAATATTTTCTGTTTAGACTGTACCGCCGACGGCGACTACATCATATCCCAGACATGAAAATCATTCACCTTTCGGCGAAATTCGCCGAAACCACAATAGGTTAATCGTGTAGATTCGATGAGAAAATGTTTGGGGGCGGGGGGTTAAATTAAAAAGTCCACATGGGATTTGTTTTGATGCGCTGGATTAAAATGGCGGACTCAGCGGGTAAAGACGCTGCTGCTCCGAGTATATCTCGGATAAAACCGGAGATTTACACCACCGTAGACGGTCAAATTGTGGTGGAAGATGAGCTGTTGAACTTTCTTGTGGTTAAAATGAGAACTTTAAGTCAGGATGATATTGTTATGCTGACTGTTAACCACTTTGAGTCAGAGTGGATTGAGAGCTCCAAGAAAGTTTTGTTTGAGCTCTGCCCAAATACCACTCAACGCTGCATTTCGCACAAAGGACAACAAAAAGACTCTAATAACGTTAAGAGTTGTCTGAAAGTGCTTAACGAGGCTGGTGAGAACATTCCTCGGTTTGTGTCTCATCATTTGGATGATCTTCCACCTGTGACATTCAACAGCATTGATGTTTGTTTGCTGGGCAAAATCAAACGTCTTAGCATGAATGTATCAACCATGAAACAGGCCATATCTGTGCAAACTGACATCTGCGAGGATCTCCGTTCAGTTACAGCCGGTTTAGACCAACGCATGTGCGCAATAGAGAAGCCTGGAGGAAGTAAGCTTGCTCCTCGGGTCACCAAGGAGGCCCCGAGTCGGGGAATGGACAGAGACGGGCATGTACCTGGATGCACGGTTGTGGGTGCCAGCGCAACGGAGGAAGTCTCGAGTGAGGGGAGCGGAGAGACAGCTACCCTGGTATGGAGCAAGGTAGTGAATCGGGGCTGTCGACAACAGTTAACCGGAGATACTGCTCAGCCCAAGGCCAAACCGAACGCTCCGAGAAAGGAGAAGAAAAGTGGCATTGTTGGAACCAGTGAGGGAGGAAACATAAGGGTTGTGAAGACTAAGTTGGTGAGTGTTTTTGCAACAAAATTCTCCCCAGATGTAAATTCGGAAACATTGGCTAGTTACTTTAAAGATAAACTACACCGGGATGTAACATGCCAAAAGATAGAAAGTGCCCAAAGACGGTATAACTCCTTCAAAGTAATTGCAGAATGCAATACGGTGAGCGAAATGTATGAGCCACAGCTGTGGCCAGAAGGTATCTTTGTGCGGCGTTTTTATGAAGCATGCAAAACATTAGGTCAAAGAAATGTAATTGTGAATATAAATGATGATGTGTCTGAGGCTGGAGCCACTGTTGCGGTGAAGATTTGACTATGATCATGAGAGTTGTGTCATATAACTTGCGTGGTTTACGCCTTGGACAGGGGGCTGGAGACAAAGCACGACGTTTTGTTATTGACAAGCTCTTAGAAAGTGCTGATATTTTATGTATACAAGAGACTCTGTTACCCAAACAAGATCTAGATAAACTCAACTCTGTGCATGAAAATTTTTATGGCACAGGTGAGTCGACAACCGATCTAAGTATGGGAATCGTGCGTGGCAGAATACCTGCAGGGGTGGCCATTTTATGGCATAGGAAACTTGACCCACTGATCGATGTGATTAGGCTAGAGGTGGACTGGGCCATAGCAATTAAAGTTGTACATGATAAAAATGTTTTTATTATTTTAAATGTGTACATGCCATATGAATGCTACCAAAATGAATATCTTAATAGGCTTGCCTTTTATCAGCTCATTCATAAAAGAGAGTAAAAGTACTTGCATTTTTGTGATGGGTGATATGAATGCTGATATGTCAGATGATAACTCTTTATTTGCCAAACACCTTAATCAATTTTGTCTAGACAGTAGGTTAGTTCTCTCAAGCAAAATGCTGTTACCAGTAGACCGTTATACATATATCAGTGAAGCATGGCATACAACATCTTGGCTAGACCACTGTATATGTACGGCTGATGCTCATGATTGCTTGGAGATTGAGATTATGTATGGTTGAAGGTTTCTTCCTAAAAGGGAGTTTTTTCTTGCCACTGTCGCAATAGCCACTGCTAATGCTTGCTCTTGAGGGAATTACTGTAATTGTTGGGGTTTTGGAATTTATAGAGTGTGGTCTAGACCTACTCTATCTGTAAAGTGTCTCGAGATAACTTTTGTTATGATTTGATACTATAAATAAAATTGAATTGTAGCCACAGCAGATCACATACCTGTCTCCATGATAATACATCTTGACAGTCTACCTGAGTTGACTAACTATGATAATGATAATAATGAGCTAAATAGAAAAGTGGACTGGGCAAAGCTCACAGAATATGATCTATGGAAGTACAACGCACTGAGTGATAGTAGTCTTAGTAATATTGATATACCACTTGAAGCTATTTTGTGTGACAACTTAAATTGTAAGAGTCACAAACATCATAGTCAAATAGTTATCATGTATGACAAAATTGTGAACAGTTTAATTAATGTCAGTAAATTATTCATCCAAGACAAAAGGAAGCTTAACATTAGACCTGGATGGAACGAATATGTGTCTGAACGTCATGTGGAAGCTAAGGAAGCTTTTCTGAGCTGGGTATCATCTGGAAAAGCTAGGTATGGCCCAGAGTTTGAACATAAGAAAAAGGCAAATGCCAGGTTTAAATATGCTGTACGGTTTATCAAGAGTAATGAGCAGATGATGAGGGCAGATTCTATGGCCAGAAAGTTTCAGCAGAATAATTTGTATGATTTCTGGAAGGAAGTAAAGGTCATCAATAATAGCAAGATGCCTTTGCCATCCAGTATTGATGGGATCTCTGGGGATGAAAATGTTGCGGAGCTGTGGGGGAAACATTTCAGAGAGATTTTTAACTGTTGAGAGTGCTGAATATCATGTTGATGATGTCATTAATAATGATGGCGTGGTTATTAGACCTGATGAAGTATGCCATGCTATTGAGAAATTGGCAGTGAACAAAGCGTGTGGTCTTGACCAAATAACAGCTGAACACCTGAAGTATGCAAGCCATAGAATCTCAGTGTTACTTGCTATATGTTTTTCTGGAATATTAGCGCATGGCATATTACCTGACTCTATGTTACCTGTACTGTTAGTGCCAGTTATTAAGGACAAAACCTGTAAGGTATCTAGCATAGAAAACTACAGGCCAATCGCTCTGGTGAGTATACTCTCTAAAGTATTAGAAAAAATTTTATTTGATAGACTACAAGAATATATAACAACCACTGACAATCAATTTGGTTTTAAAAAGAAACATGGCACAGATTTGTGCATATATGCGGTGAAAGAACTTGATTCCAAGTACAAAAGCCATGGATCAACAATGTTTTTATGTTTCCTTGATGCATCCAAAGCTTTTGACCGTGTTAATCACAGTAAACTGTTTATTAAATTACAAGAGCGAGGGTCCCTCCATTACCCTAATACGTATCTTGCATTATTGGTACTCCCATCAAACAATGCAAGCTAGATGGGGCAAGATTACATCAGATCCTTTCCCAGTTACCAACGGGGTTAGACAAGGTGGAATATTGTCGCCTGTTCTTTTTAATTTGTATATGGATGATCTTTCCAGGACATTAGAAGTGTGTAAAACTGGTTGTATGGTGGGAGATAAGCGTATTAATCATCTGATGTATGCAGATGATTTAATTGTTATGTCTCCTTATAGTGCTGGCCTACAACAATTGCTTAGTGTCTGTTCAAACTATGGACTACAGTATGCCATCAAATTCAATGCAAAAAAAGAGTGTTGTAATGATTGTCAGAACTAAGGAGGAAGCTATGCTTTCTGTCTTTTTATTTGACAGGGCAAGAGCTAAATGTAGTTACTAAAACAAAATATTTGGGCCACATTATTAGGGATGATTTTTGTGATGATGATGACATACAGCGCCAGTGTTGTAAATTATATGGACAGGCAAATATGTTGGCATGTAAATTGTGTACTGAAGAAGTTAAAAAAAACGTCTCTTTTTAGAGCATACTGTACACCACTTTATACAGCTCACCTATGGGGCAGCTATAATAAAGCAAAGATAAATAAGATAAAGGTAGCATACAATGATGCATTTAGAATTTTGTTGAAGTATCCAAGATGGACCAGTGCTAGTCACTTGTTTGTGACGAGTAATGTTCCCACCTTCCATGCTGTGCTGAGGAATTTTATGTACAAATTTAGGTGCCGATTAACAGAGTCAAAGAATACAATTTTAACTGCCTTAACTAACCCTGTGCTTAGTGATACCAGATTTACTTCCAAACTCTGGAAACACTGGCATACGCATTTGCATATGTTCTAAGTATTGTGTATAACTATCTTTGTGTCTGTGTGTATGTATGTATGTATGTATGTATGTATGTATGTATGTATGTATGTATGTATGTAGGTATGTATGTTTTGTATGTTCCCTCTGTGTACTATGTGATGGACAGTGTGTCTGTTTGCTTTTTGTGTTTGGGTGTACCCTTCTGTCTGTGGTATGTTGTGTGTACTTTTATATTTGGACCTTGAGTCTGTAAATAAAGTTATTATTATTATTATTATTATTATTATTATTATTATTATTATTAACCAATCATCAAACTTCCACCTACCAATGAAACGAGTCCAGCCAATCAGATGCAAAGTAGGGCGGGTCTTTGCCGAAATGTGAGAGTGCGGTGCCGGTGTGGTCTCCGTGGTAACGCGGCTAAAAAAATGGAGGCAAAGTTTATCAAACTTGGAGCATGTAGATACAGCTTTAGTTGACAAAAGAGTTAAAACAAATGGCGCTGGGCATGAATAGAGGACAAGAGGAAAAGGGTGGAGACGGGAAGCCGTTAGCACTTGGTGCCTCAAATTGAGGGAGCAGGGTGCTTGCTTCTGCAGCGCATGTTCAAGGAAGATACTGGACGGCAGCAGCGGTAAGAAAGTGCTTGCTAGTCACAAGGCTTCGGTCCGTGCACTCTGTCATACGAGTACGTTACCGGCAACGACCACTACCGTTGCGACTGTTCCTTTACTGACCGACTGTGATACAAACAATACGTGTGTGCACGTTCATAGCGGAACATGATTTGTCATTAACGATGGCCACTGTGTAAAAGCTATCTGAAATCCAAACTGCCTTGACAAAGCTGTCTTTTTGGAATCAGCATGGCAGGTATTTAAACATAATGGTCTTGTCCCAGAGTTTAGACGTCTAGCTAGCTATATAAAAAGCGAAACAATGCGACGTTTTTAATAGGCTTAAATGTAAATAAAGCAGCTAATATCAACATGGACAAACTCATGAATGTACTAATTCGCATTTTTGATGATGACCTGGCCAAAGTAGTAAAGTATAGTTTTCACAATGATTCATTGTAGGATTATATTACAATATGTAAATCCACATTAACTCTTTATTTAACATATGGTTGGAAGAAGTTAAAATGTATCCAAAACTTTTTAATTTTTAAAAATTATGACTTTTATTATCGTGTATTGTCAGAAGTACTTAAACTGTTTTGCCAGTCAAATTAACTGTGCATATTGAAATATTACACTGTCAAAATGCATCAGATTGATTGTTTAAAATATGGAATATTTAAAATTTTCTTCCGGGGGAGCCCCCGGACCACCCTAGAGGGGTAATATCCTTCTCACCTTTTTCACCCCTGACCCGTTTTCATGCCTGATATCCGTTTCCAGTAGAGGAGTGAATCTTCACTGATCTCCCGATTCAATTACAATTATCGTGTCTTCGATTCGATATCTCGATGCGTCAAATACATTTTTCTATTAAAGCCATGTAGGATATTTTATTTGTAGCTTTTTTTGCTCCAAAACCTTCTTCGTTGCTCTAATACTAAATAAATTGGATACATCAAACTACAAGCACTGAGCTCATGGCACTTCCTGAATGTGCAAAACATAACAGAATATGTAAACCAACATGTTAGGCCTACATTAAATTGTAAACCGAAATAATCGATTATGAGCCGGGCCAATTATCGATGCAGCATCGTCCATGTCCATGATTCGATGCATCGATTATTTTATTAATTTCAACACCTCTAGTTTCCAGACCGAAAGCAGAAAATGCAGAAAATCCATGTTTGATAGAACCTTGTATTGTCATTATACAAGTGCATACTGAAACTTTGTCTGGCTTTCTTCTCAGAGGGAAACTAAAAAAACAAATACATTATGATGTACTTGCTTTACAAATTAAATACATGTCAGACTTATTGACATGTGATGTCATTCTTCTTAGAAAACACTTTTTTAGAAAAGTCTTATGGTATATTGTCTCTAGAAATGAATTATTCAACTTTTGTTTTTGTTAAAGAAGGAAAAGAAAATCTCAATACTATCGAATAACCATACTAGTAGAATCGCAATACAAATCGAATTGCCACCCATGTATCATGAAAGAATCAAATTGAGACAAAAGCATATCGTCCCATCCCTAATGTTCGTATTTAGAAATCCTGTCTTGATTACGCCTTGATAAGAGTGTCTTAGGTGCTAAAATAATTTCTTAGCAGTGCTGCATGAAAACTGTGTGTGTGTGTGTGTGTGTGTGTGTGTGTGTGTGTGTGTGTGTGTGTGTGTGTGTGTGTGTGTGTGTGTGTGTGTGTGTGTGTGTGTGTGTGTGTGTGTGTGTGTGTGTGTGTGTTCTTTCACCATGGAGTTGATGGAGGCCAGGAACACAGTGGATGTTAAAAACAAGGTATGACTGGTGTACACATACATACCTTCAGTACTTAGTAAATAATCCTCTATTGGTTTAATCACAGCCAATAGCTAATCATCACATTTTGATCCGGTGTAGATGCTTATGTATAGTATGTGTTTGTGTCCAGGAGTTAAATGTCCTGCAGATTAACACTGAAGGCCAAGTGAAGGTGCTGGAAACGGAGCTCCAAGCTGCCAGAGCTACTGTTGCTGCTCTGAAGGACAGGAACAAAGACTTGGGTAAGATTTAACAGCAACAGATAGTGCTACTATTGAGACACACATGCTTACATGTACAGTATAGAAGAAGAAACGTTGATGAAGTAACCAGGGCTGTACTTTGATTTTTACCTTTTAACAGAGGACCTCCATCGAGTGACCAAAACCCAAAATGAAGAGCGGGAGAATGAGAATGCTAGATTGCATGGTGAGTTCTGTGTGTATGGCTTGCTTTTTTCTCGACACATTTTTTTGGACCCCTATGCAGGGTTTTTTTTTTTTTTTTTTTGGAATATTTGCCGATACAGAGTCTCGATCCGATACTTCAACGCGAAACGATAGTGTTGCAGATATTGCAAGTGGATGTTGGACTATTTTCACTTTCTAGTTTTAAAATACTTCTACACTGCTGACATTTTTGCCATGTTAATGTGTAATGCCAAGTTACTTGCAGGTTTACGTTCTGCCGGAAATTGTGCTCCGCTGACGTAAATGATCAGATGATCGGGGTGACTGCTGATCCCCGATCAGTTAAAAAATGCCCATATCGACTTTGATCCAATACTTGCTATCGGGACATTCCTACACACACTTAGTTGTTTACATGTTGCTTCTAGAAAAAACTAATCCTGGAATAGTTGCCAGGTTTTTCAGCCTTGTGCACCTTAAAAGCCAAGATATACTTGGATTTAACTATGCGCTTGTGTACGTAAGATGGCTGCCACGCGTATCCTGCGTTCCTTTGGGGCATAGGTTGTGCACATCTTCAGAAATTAACGCTATGCGTCTGCAAGATGCAATTCAGCACGTTAACGTGGGGGCAGCATATCATCTGACAGGCAGTTCAGCAGCTGTTCCACACTCAAGCCAAGGAATACAGCTGTGGACGATATGACCCTGATCTGCCCCCTAGTGGATATACATTTAATCCTACCGGTACACGCAAAGTACGCAGGCAAGTATGTAAACAACGCCGTGCGCCGCCGCCGCTTGGCTACTTGTATGCATTGTAAACAAGTTAGTATATCTGGGCCTTAAGATGTCCCTTAATGTACAAATTGACATCATACAGTAGGTTATAGGTAACAGTGTTCCTGCATGTGTTTGTGGGTTTGCTTCCTTATCCTACCACCCATAATTCTGTTATTTTTTTTCCAGCTGCGATACGGGAGCTGAAGGAGGAGATCAGAATCGTTCAGGGATACCTGGATGTAGCCAACGACCAGATCCAGGTATAAACTTGGCTTGTAAGAACAATTCTTACAAAAGGTGGACATATTTTATTCAGACTTTGTGAAAAACACTCTTCCCCTGTTTGTTTGTTCTTAGGATCTCCGTTTGAAGCTCCGAGAGAAGACACAGGAGAACACCGTTGCTGGTTCTCAAATGGAGAAAGTGAAGTAAGCACTCCTCATTTCTACAGCATGCGTAACTGCTGTGGACTGGCTCCGCTGCGTGTCTGCTGCGTGCTCCGCCGTCCGTCAATACCCACCAGGTCCGGATTTGTTGCGAAATGGCTGTGGCCGTGACTGACAGCTGTAGTCACGAGGACCTACAAGTTCTCGCGAATTCACGTAGAATAGAACCACAAAACCAACAACAGTTAGTTTCCATCCAGAGGAGTAGAGGGGAAACAGCTCTGTGCTGTGTTTTCAAGGTGTAGTGCAGGGAAATATGATCCGCCGTGAGCACGGTGTATTTTATTTTGAAAATTAACCGGATATTTATTTTGTTTCTGTGCACTATCTGCCGTGTGCTGAATTGCTGCGGAGCTCTCTGTCATCCGTCAAAAATAGAAGCTTTGCGTATATGCTGCGGACCGCCAAAGCTGTGCCGGAGTTGGAATGCAGCCATTATGCAACCGGTGGAAATGCACACATTGACATAAATGGAAACCTAATGACTCCGCCGCCGTTTCGGAGCCGTTCCGCATCTGGTGGAAGTCCACGGTAATGGTCCCTTCAAGCAAGTTTAGCTCTCAGCTGTATGCCAATGCACTCATATGTAGGGATGTAACGATGCATCGTGACTCGGTAAAAAATCAATACAAATGTTTAAAAATTACAAAAGTTTGAGAGAAAAAATTCCTTGCGATGCAGTTTTTAAACCGCCTAGGGCATGATCTACTTTAGATTTCACTTGTTTGACTTCAGACCTCACTATGTCTTCTTAGTTCATTTATTTGAAGACATTTCTTTCAATTTATTTAGTTATCTTGATGTGGGATTTGTTTTTAAATTTTGTATTTAATTTTTGTCATTTAACATAAAATACAATTTCAGTGTCCCTTTTGATAAGAGGACACATCTGTTGTTTTTGCAGTTTATATAAATAAAGGAATATTTTTCAGTCATTTGTCTGCAGCTCATTCTGTTAAAAAAATATCCTGAGAAAATCGTATTGTGAATCGAATCATGAGTTGAGTGTATGGTTACATCCCTACTCACCTGCCACTTTCCCACAGGCAACTAGAGACGGAGCTAGAAACCACCCAGTATGTACTGGGACAAAAAGAGGTGGAGGCCCAGCAACTCCAACAAGAGCAGCAGGTGTCTAAAGATGCTTTAGTGGAAGTGGAGAAGAGGCTGAAGCACCAGGAGCTGGAGCTGAAGTCTTCACAAAGGTCAGTAAATGACATGGAGGAACAACTGGACTCGGCCAACCAAGAAGTCCAAGAGTGTCAGGCGACTATTCGACAGCAGGAGGCAGAACTGGCTCGCCTGAGAGAGGTGCTCAGACGGACGGAGAAGGAGCTGGACGAGAGAGTGGCACATCTGGAACAGAGGTGTCTCTTCTCCGAGGAAGAGAGAAGTATGTTCACCAAGATCTCGTTGCAATGTTGATTTAAAGTAACACGCCGACTTATTGGGAATTTAGCTTATTCACCGTAACCCCCAGAGTTAGATAAGTCGATACATACCCTTCTCATCTCCGTGCGGGCTGTAATGCTGTCTGACGGCTCCAGCGGCATCAGGTCAGCACAGAACATGCAGGTGAATGGTTCCAACAATCCTACTGCTCCGAATAAGTGACAAAATAACGCCAACATGTTCCTATTTACATGTTGTGATTTGTAGAGTCTGGCGATGTACAAAAAACAACGTAACATGAGACACAGCCACCTTCTATCCCTAAACAAACCAGGAACTATATTCTTAGGCGGAAGAATATAGTACTTTGGCGGAGTGATATGCTCGCAGCAAGCCTGTCTGAGAATATAGTTCCCGGTTTGTTTACAGTTAGAAGATGGCTGTGTCTCATGTTACGTTGTTTTTTGTACACGCTGTGACTCTACAAATCACAACATGTAAATAGGAACATGTTGGCGTTATTTTGTCACTTTTGTCACAATTTGGAACAGTAGGATTACTGGAACCATTCATCTGCAGGATCTGTGCTAGGCTAAGCTAATGCTGGAGCCGTCAGACAGCGTTACAGCACGCACGGAGATGAGAAGGGTATGTATTGACTTATCTAACTCTGGGGGTTACGGTGAATAAGCTAAAGTCCCAATAAGTCGGTGTGTTCCTTTAAATTGCAGAAATAATTGACAGTTATATGATGCATGAATTGTGTGGTTAATTTTTTTCTTCTTTTTTTCTTCTTTTAGGCAAGACTCAGGAGGAGGGGATAAGGAGAGTGGAGGAGTTAAAAAAAGAGCTCATCTTACTAAAGGAAGCTAAAAGAGACGAGAAAAAGAGACAGATTCAGCTTGGGCTAGAACACGCTGCTCTTACTGAGGAACTGACGAAAGAAAAGGTTACGCACACGTTGTCTCACATGGCATTAGGGCTGCTCAATTATGGAAATAAAATCATAATCAAGATTTATTTTGGGCAATATTGAAATCAGAGATACTTAGCACACTTCCTTGTTGACTTTTGGGATGATGTTGCAATTATTAAAATTGAAACAAATCAACATTGAAAACACCTAGAACTGTGAAATTTCCCTTCATACTTTCCATTCAGAACACAAGACAAAATAAGTTTGCTTTCAAAACATAATGTGCAACATAATCGTTTTTGTGATCATTAGGAGCCAAAATCGTGATTGCAAATACAGTTTTGATTCATTGCACAGCCCTACATGGCACATTCTTTTTCGATTCAGTGCAGGATGACCTGAGCCGTGACGGACTCTATTCCTCTTCTCTGCAGGCCCTGGTGGACTCGTTGTCTGTGCTGGTGGAGCAGGAGAGGGAGGAGTCTGAGGAGCAGCTGAGGCAGTTGAAGGAGGAGATGGAGGAGGTGCTGGGAGAGCTCGCCGTCCTGGAGGAGCAGGAGCGCCAGAGGCAGGAGGCGGCCGAGAGGCTGCAGGAGGAAAATACGGAGCTGAAGAGACAGCTGAGTGATACCAGCGCACTGTTGGAGAGGTGAGCAACCAAAGGCCAAGCATACTGAGGAGCAGGGTTTCCGCAGGGTCTTAAAGTCTAACATGTCAAAATCTAAATTTTAGGCCTTAAAGCTTTAGTGCGTAACATTTTGATATTAATGAACATCAGTTACGTTGAAGCCATTGCCATTAGTTGCTACTAAGCTAATTGAGACTATCAGCTCCACACAACTCTCTCTGGATTTCTCAGTATGACGATGTTCACAAGATTGTGGCGTCTGGCGACTTTCGCGTGCAGAAACTCGAGTGAAGATAATGACCTCTTCTGAAGAGTCCATGTTTTTTTAATCCTCCGTGTCCTCCTTGGCTACTAGCAACTGTGTGGAGGAGGGGTGGGGGATGTGCGCGATCACGGAAGGCTTTTATCATGTGTATACGCTACCGCTGCTGTCACTTAGAATTCCTCATGGGGGAGACAAACTACACACTGTAGCTTTAAAAAGTCTTACATTTGGGCGCCCAGATAGCTCAGTTGGTAGAGCGGGCGCCCAACTTATATTGCCACTAATCAGCTTTCTCTTTTGGATCATACCACAGACATAAAACGGATGTTATTCTTCAGCTATGGGGATGTGCAAGTTTAGCTATACTTGGCTTTAAAAAAAAGAATTTAGGGCTTTGTTGATGTTGTGATAAAAGTCTTAAATTTCATTTATAATGGTCTTAAAAAGTCTTCAATGTGACTTGGTGAAACCTGCAGCAGCTCTGGATGAGATATTTTGACAAAACTTTGTTTGAAAGTCACACTCCTCCTCATTGCACTTACAAAAACACCCCTTTTTGGGATTTGTTTCCACTGTCTGTGTTACTATTTAGAGTCACAGGCAGCTCGGAGTTAGCCTGGCTCCGCCCTCCTATGTACTTCCGCTCAATTTTCATTTCCCTTCAGTACTACATCTGGGTTTGCAATATATTCTTGGGTTTTCTCCAGCCAAATATTTGGCGATCTAATCAGCGAACCGAGGGAGTGGCTGAGAATGATGACGTTGAGGCTGTGCGCTAGAGTTGTAGTTCCGTAATGGCGGCAGAGAAAGATGCGAGCGAAGCCATTCGGTCCGTTGTGGAAACGCTGCTGAATATCCAGAAGTTAAAGCCCGAGCAAGACCAGTCTTTGGTGAGTTGTGTTGGTGGCCGTGATGTTATGGCCCTCCTCCCCACGGGGTTTGGGAAAAGTTTGATTTGTATATCTATCTGTCTGTCTGTCTGTCTGTCTATCCTCCCTCCCTCCCTCCCTCCAAACTGTGTGCTTGTCATTTTTAGTAAGAGCAATGACGTGGCATCCTTAAAAGATGAACATTTAGCAGCCATGACAGAACTCCAGGAGGCACACACAAAGTCACTGAGCAAGATGGGAGACATTGTCACAGAGCTGGACAGGTGAGCGCTCCAGTTGTCAGTGTTCCTGCAATGTGAGTTGGATTCGTGTTTGTGTTTAGGTTAACATTCAGTCAATGTGTGAGCGTCACAGGCTCCTTGTCTTATTTTTTTAGCGCCAAACAGGCTCTGCGGGGAGCAGAGGGAAGACAGAAAGACCTGGAAGCAGAGGTGGAGAGAATTATGCAGCAGAAAGAGGAGGAGGTGAACAGAATGAAGGAGGGGTTAGAGGAGCACCAGGAGCGGCAGTTAGCTGAAGCCAAAGCCAGGGAGGAGAATTCAAGGTACGCTTCGAAATTCACCTAGAGTCTGCGTAGAAATAACTTGTCACGTTTACCCCAGTTTCTTATATTCCCCTTTCTTCCTCAACTTGACAGAAAGTTGCTGGAGGTGCAGATGCACCTTGCACAAAAAGATGAGGAGATAAAGGCCATGGAGGCGAGCCATGCTGCCCTGATCCATCAGCTACAGTCGGAGAGAGAAGAGGCACTGGGGCAACTAGAGGAACAGAGAGGTCAGGGTGTAACTCTGCTCCAGAATGAGAAGGAAAAAGCCTGGAAACTGCTCGAGGAGGTCAGCCAGGAAAAAGGGGCATTACTGGAACAGCTCCAACAGGAAAGAGAAGAGAGAGTTAAAATCCAGACAGCCCTTCAGGAGGAAAGGGTATCATTGGAGGCTGAAAGAGAAGACCACCAGCAGGTCAGGTCAGAGGCACTCCGACTACAGGCAGAGCTTCACAGAGTCAACGGGCAAAAGAAGAGTCTCCTGTCTCAAGCAGAACTCAAAGAGCAGGCCACGCTTGCTCTTGAAAACCAACTAAACATGGCAGAGCAGGACAGGAGTCTGCTTCAGTCCCGCCTGGATGAGGTTGGGCAAGGGGGTCCGCGCTTCCAGGCCCAATTAGACCTCATGGAGGAGAAGACCCGAGCTCTGCAGCGCGAGTTGGAAGAACAGAGACAAGACAGCTGCGCTCTGCAGGAGCAGGTGCAAGTTCTGACTCAGGAAAAAGTGACCCTACAGTGGGAGATGGAGGAGCAGCGAAGAAAACTCCAAAGGTGAACAAGATGGGATATTTTTTTTAATTTATTTTTATTTATTTATTTTTTACAACTGCACATTTTAACTGCTCATTCCTTTCCTCTAAGCTCCCAGAGTTCAGAGACAGAACACTGGAGGAAACAATATGAGGAGCTGTTTACAAAAGTCAGGCCCTTCCAGGTCAGTCATTTCTACAGCCGTTAGAATTTGAAATCTCTGAATAGTCGCGATCATCTTTCGATGAGTTGAAACCCCTCTCAATATTAATGCTGCTGTGTGCCCACAGGAGCAGCTCAATGCATTTGCAGCAGAGCGAAATGCGCTACTCAATGAAAACGGAGCAAACCAGGAGGAGTTGAACAAGTTGTCCGATGCCTACGCTCGTCTGCTGGGCCACCAGAACCAGAAGCAGAAGATCAAACATGTGATGAAGCTGAAAGATGAGAATATCACCCTAAAACAGGTGATCCATGCCAGCAGCACAGAGTGCTTTCCAAACCATAGGCATGTGTTTTGTCTCTATCCCGAGTGCCTGTGCTTTACGCCATTTTTTTTTTTTTTTTGTGTGTAGGAGGTGTCTAAGCTTCGGTCCCAGGTGAGCCGGCAGAAGAGTGATCTCGAGCAGCTGAAGTCGAAGCTCCCTGGTTCTACTCACCGCAGGTTTGATCCCAGCAAAGCTTTCCAACACGACAAGGAGAACAGGCGAAGTGAATCTCTTAAAGAAGGTGAGTACTAAACTGCAACACCATAAACCTACAGTATATAGGGGCAGAACACAAGATGTGATGAGAATTCAACAGTTATGATTTGTGTTGACGATTTTCACCTCATGTAGTTGCTAAGCTATTTGTGTGGAAGCCTAATTCTTTGTTTGTTTTGTCAGGAAATCATTATGCATAATGGAGCTGTTCTGCCAGACAAGAAGTGACAACTAAATTGAATTTCTATTGGACTTTTAAATACTTATTAACCTTTTTACAAATATTTTTGTGTCAATTTTAAGTGGTTTTACAGCCTTTTGTGGCAAATTGTTACATAGAGTGTATGTATGTATGTATCTGTTTTTGATTTTAAAAAGACATTTATGTGTCCAGAAGCAGTGTGTGAAAATAATGAGGTAGTAGATGGCAAGTCTACACAGTCCAGAGGACTATAGCATAGTCAGCATTAAAATGAGATGTGTTTTGGGATTTTATCATTTTAACTTTCTCAGCAATTGTTAGGGTTGCAGAACCAGTAACTATTTCATGTGGGATAGCTCTTAATAACTATTTCTTCTTTGTAAATAAAGACAGATTTTAATACTCTTGTTAAACAAAAGTGTTACTGAGATTTATTTTACTCCCCCAAATGTAAAAAATTGCTATTTACAAAGCCTTTTGTGCTTGGATGTTCTCAGCCATGTCTGCCCTCAGCCAGTAGAGAGCACTGTAGGACTGCAGCCACAGGTTGGAGCGCAGCAAACTGCTATTACAACCCACGTTTCATCCACACTGTATACCCACTACAAAGAACACACATTCACATCTTTGTGGAACGGAGCCTTGGGTTATGGGTCATTAAGCTTTTATTTCCTTCAATTGAATAAGACATAGCCAGCAAGTATTGGACCAGAATTTTTTTTTACCAGCTATGTGTGGTGCTAGTCGTGGAGTGGCGAGTCAGTTGCAGTAGCCCTCCAGGTGATAAATGCTGCATGGCTTATGGCAGCACTGCTCCACGATGCCTCTCTTCACCTTGGGCTCTTCACGGCCAGACCGAGCACTCCGCAGCCGCTGCGCCTGATTGGCCCTTTTAGGCAGGAACCCTTTTGAAGAGGAGAAAGTTTCCTTAGCCCTGTGCTAAGTCCTGCTGCTGCTGCTGCTGCTTAGGCAGGAGACTAAATGGCTAGGTAATCTGATCTCCCCAATCCGTTTAGTCTTGTTAATCTATACTTCGAGAGGAGATATGACGGAGCTCCAACAGTGGTTTATCATAGTTTACACATATCAAAGTTAACTTCAAACCATCAAGATAACGTTTGAGCATCCAAATAACGTAATGAGCCATTTTGGGATTGCACAAGGTTTGTGGTTATTGGATTTGTCACATCATAGATGTTGAAAGCGACATGAAACCAAAAGCCTGGCCACACCACTGAATTCAAAAGAGGCCTGAGATGGGTTTTGCACGCTAATGATGGTTCGGACAAACGGATGGAATCCAAATTGGCTTTCTCATTAGACTGAGTCTGAACTTTAGACATGGTGGGCAGTGAATGCAGAGACACAAAGCCACCCTGGCGTGTTGGGGCCAATGTCACACTGTTCCTTTCTGAACTCCCACCATTAAGGGGACAATTAAAACTTATTTTACACAAGTTAAACAGAATAAGTCCAAACCGTTAGGCCGGTTACAACGCGACGCGTGCAGTGTGTAACCGGCCTTGCGTGGCCTTACCGAGCAGGTGCTCCAGGTCTCGCTTGTAGGGTCGGTTTGGCCTGTAGAAAAAGCCCCGCTCTCCACATACAAAGTAGAGGGCGTCCACCAGGCTGGAGCCACACAGGTGCTGGTTGGGGGCCGAGGACACCCCTGGAGAGTAGAGCACCAGCAGTAACAGCATGGACACCATGCATAGTACCCTGGCCATAGGAGGGAGACCCTTTGGACAGAGCACATAAAGAAAAGTTTACACCGAACACGGTACAAATCTGCTCTAATTTTTATTCTGCTAAGTTTCAAAAACAATCGGTAGAACTGAATCCACCCATCAGTAGTTAATACCTTGAGATGTGGGGGAAAGCCAAAAGGATGAAATGATGTTCAAATTTGATAAGACCTTTTCTTGATGACACTTGGGCATCACAAAACCACTTTCTTTTAATAACTTTAGATATAGATGTTTTACGATGTTCCTTTTGAAATTCTACCAGATAGCTTCAGGCTTTGATAGTATAATAACTCAAACACTGAAGGCACGCAGCAATCCCCCAACTCAAAATAAGAGCTTTGAAGTAAGCAGAAAAGTGAACAATTAATTATTTAATTATATTTCATTGGAAATCAAAGACCAAAGAAAAAGGTCTGCTGAGAAGTCATTGGATATTTGACTCAAATCTCTAAAGCTGACATTAGAGTGAGCCTAAGTGGGCAAAGTCAAAGATTAAGAAATGTGATGAGTGCAAATATATATATATATATATATATTTTTTTTTTTTTATCTTAATGACCTAAGTTGACTTCAGTCAGTTATTTACTGGGGTGAGCTGGTAATTATATGTAAATTCCTGAAATAATTGGATAGGTTTAGTGCTGGTTTAAAGTTAAAATCAGCCCCAAGACTCTACCAGGGTGGACTGTACGTTATCTTTTTGGTGTTGGAAATGTTATTGTTCATATTTACAAACTGCAATTTAGGTTATGTTTAATGTTATTTCTACACAGCTCCTATTGAAGTAAAATGATTGATTTGATTATAATTCCCAGGGTTTATCAAAGCACCATCTATTACAAGCTAGACAGAATGCCTATGTCCCAACACCATCGCCGTGGATACTGTCAGTGTATCCACAAGGGCACTCCACACCTTGCTCTCTCAGGTTTAGCAGCTATAATGTGAGAGTGATCTGGCCAAGATTACAGAATTGTCATTAGTCAAATCCCATTTGTGATGGCTACTTACAAGAGTTGGAAGTTCAGCTCCTGTTTCAAGGTGAAAAACATATTTAGCAGTCATTTGGAAGCTATATAGACCTTTTGTGGACATTTTATAGTGTACTGCAGACTATTGGATTGAAAATGAATCATTTTAACAGTGTCTTTAACAATGCAGCTGTGCCAGGCATTACTACATTGGCAGAGCGCTCTTTCTGGCCCGCCACTCCTCTATCCCACTTGGCTCTATCCCAAGCTCGTGCGACTCTTTACTCTCATCCCTGGTTATTATACACATCAATTTTAAAAGTTGGAATCTTAAGGGAATACAGAGAAACTTGCTTACCTGTGTTTGAGGCTTCAGTGCAGCAGAGCAGTTGGTTGTTACAAAAGAAAAGGCTAGGCCTATAGGACTATAAATGTACAGAGAAAATCTCCACCTGGCTAGATATAACTTTCCCCTTTATAACTCTGCACCTTTGTCAGCCTCAGCGGGAAATGCTCGGTCCTCTCATTAACACTGACCCGTAAGCATGTTGATCCTGCTCTTGAGTGGCACTAAGTCATTTAACTGAGCAGGAACCAACATCAGAGGTGGGATAAAATTAAGGGATGGCAGTCACAATTTAATCCCTGCTGTGTGCTGTCCTGACTGGCACCTCTCACACGCTCTCACACAAGACAAATGCGTCATGTTCTGATCACATACTGTAGATTAGAGCACTTGCAGGCATTTTTAGTGACCACTAGTGGTGGGTTTAGGGAGAAGTCTGTCTATCGATCCGTCTTACAATTTTTTTTTTTTTTTTTTAAACAAACAACTCTGACTATAAGTTAGAAACACCATGAAGAAGAATGAAGGTATGAGGGAGAGATTGTCACGATGCAAAGTGATTAAATAATTTATCAGCGTTTTGACATGACAGTCTTCAGGGTATTGATGCACAAATCAGCTCAACAGACATTAAATGGGGGATAGGAAATTATTGCTCATGGGGATGAGTGTCCTCACTTAGAGTACATTTACATATTGTAGGAGTAGTGAGTGGCTACCTGATTCATATGCAATTCATCACATTAGCTATTGTTTGTAATACAGTCTCTCCTCTGCAGATTGAGTTTATAACCACACCTCTGTACATAACTGTACCAATAAAAAAAATATTAAAAAAGCAGTTAATTAATTAAAACCGCCAAACATTAGAAATGGACAATTCATCTGCTGAAAGCCAATGTATCCAAAAAGTCTGCATATGGGGCGCCATGGTAGCTCACCTGGTTGAGCGTGTGCCCCATGTAATAAAGGCTCAGTCCTTACTGCAGCGGCCGTGGGTTAGATTCCAGCCTGTGGCCCTTTGCTGCATGTCAGTCCCCCACTCTATACCCTTTCCTTTTCCTTAAAGTAGTTGGAGACAAAATAAAGCTCTTATTTTGTAGAGCTATTTAATACTAAGTTAAACTGTCACACTGAATAGTCAATTTAAAATATCTACAAACTAGAATTTGGCCCCCAGGGCTCAGCTCTCCAGTTTGTATCTGCAGGAAATGGCGGTGCATGTTTATACGTATCAGCCCAATTGTCCTAAAAGCAGGAACCATTTTTATAAGGAAGTGTCTTTTAGGTCATCATTGACTTTAAAGGTATTCACCAGCTGCATGCTCACCTTGAAAAACGATCCAGTGCTCATACATTTTAATAAGTGAGACAGATTTCTGTAATTATCTGAAGAACAGAAGATTGATAAAGCTATCACTTGTAATTGCCCTACCATCAACTCCTGAAGCTCTTGGATCATGTTAAGTTATTTAAGTGTATTCTACATGTGAATGCAGATCTATATTTGCACGCTGCTATGTTTGTCCTGTCTTTTCAATCCATTTTTCATTGGAAGCTGTCTACTAACATGCATGCATTACAAATACTTTTACAGAACTGCTAGCAGGTATAGGCTATACATGCCTTTTTGAAAATTCCTGCTGTTTCATACAGTGTGGTAATAATTATTAATTAATTACATTTATACAGCACTTTTTTATCATAGATACTCAAAGTGCTTGTGGTGTGTACTTACACTTTGAAAGGGAAAGATTAAATACACTAGCACTTCAAATTGTAACCAAATCTAAACATTACCAATGTTAAACTAAATGCAATTGTGTGTGTGTGTGTGTGTGTGTGTGTGTGTGTGTGTGTGTGTGTGTGTGTGTGTGTGTGTGTGTGTGTGTGTGTGTGTGTGTGTGTGTGTGTGAGACGGCTGGTGGGACTCCATCACAAGATGGTCTCTAGTTGTGGTTGTTTCAAGTCCAAAGGAGCTCCACACTTCTGTTCCCCTAATGGAGGATAAAGGGAGTCAAGCTTCATGATTTATGGACATTACAACATAATTAATGCTGCAGATTTGTTGTCTGATGTAAGCTGGTAAGGTCATGTATTGGTAGCAGACACCTTAGAAATATAATAATATACAGTAAAACAAGGGCTTTATCCTGATGTAATAAAGTTGTCTGTAAATGCATTTTTGCAGTAAACCTATATTTATATTCTAATGGAATTGGCAATTCAATTTTGATTACTCCTGACTGTAGATTCAAGTCTTCTCTCTCTCAATATATCCTGTATGCGGTAATTTGATGCAGGAACAAGCCAGAATATCAGAGCCAAAAGTCTTTCATGTGGGAATTTTACCCAGCACTGTCAAGAGACATGACAGACCGATGTTAAACTTGGGAAATGTAGTGTATAGTAACAATCATGTAATTTTTTTTTTTATATATATATCAAGCTGGAATGATCACATACTATAAGACTAATGTATAAGACAAAGAAGATCACATCCATGTGTGTTAAAGCGGCTTTTGGGCACTGCAAAAATAATGTGATGCTAATTTCCCTAGCTCAAATGACACGTTTTAGTTAACAAAGAGGAGGAGTGAGGACAGGTCTTTCAAATGAAAGGATGGTCTTTGGAGGAATGACAAAAGAGAGAGGAAGAAAGCCATCCAGCACCTTGGCACTGTGATTTGAGAAAGTGTTAAATGTAGAACCAGGAAAGGTCCAACTTTGTCATGCTTTGAAACTTGTTCCTCTGGGGAACAGAGTACAATGGCAAGAGCTGCAAACATCCTTCTCTCCCCAGTCGCATGGCTGCTTCAAACACACACATCAAATAGCAGAGGACTGGCAGACGCCCTAGACATGCAGAGACAGACAGAAGTCGGGTGGAAAGCCGGCTGGGTCCCTCAGGTGGGAGTTGCATAACTCTTCTTCTCTTTTACTGTGTTTGAGGAGATAAAAGGGAGTGAGGAGTTCAGCCCAGTGAGATGTTAATCTGCTCTGATATCGAGCCTTTTTACTCCCATAATTATCCCTGACTATCTGAGGATGGAAACTGAAGAGACTTAGAACATCAAAAAAAAAAAAAAATTGTTGACTTACACAGCAGACAACAGAAACAGCTTGGATCATTGAAATGAAATGATGAAAAGAGAAATACATCAAAGATTCATCTGTGTCAAAAAGAATACAGAACTTTTTTTCAAAAAGTGTCAAAAAAAGTTAAGAACTTTTTTTTTTATTGAATCTTTTGCAAGGGCAAACAGTTTGGATTCTGGCAGGTCAAGCAGCCCTGTCATATGCAAACATTGACTCATGCATGTGTGTGCATAAACACACAAAAGACAGACTGGACACGGCCGCCTGTTTCAGACACTGCCCTCCATGTGTGTCATGGCCTCCTGGCTCAGATCCATGGCAGAACGCCACAGAGTTTCAGAAATCATTTGTGTGTGTGTGTGTGCGCGTGCGTGCGCGCGTGCGTGCGTGCGTGCGTGCGTGCGCGACTGTTAGTGAGAGGGAGTGGGCTGCCCTGATGTCTGCACTCTCCTGTCCTGCCAGTGACAGTCGCTAATCCAGTACTAACCTCTGTCATGACCTACTTTGATATGCCACCTCTGTCTGGCCCTTACAGAACACACACAGTAATAATGAATAAAATGAAAGCAATCTCCTTATAATTCAACTTAAAAAAACTGTACTTCATTCATAACACACATACACACATTCAAGCAGATTAGAATTAAAAGTTGACAGGCAGGGTTGGGAACAGAGCTTGGTAAGAGCATGGTTTGACAGCTGAGAAAATGACTACATGTTATAAATGTGACAAGTCCCCAAGAGAGAGGTGAGGCAGGACAGAATGATGGCCAGCTTGATTTTCAGGCCAGAAAATGGATTTCTATTTAAACCCTCGAGTGACCAGCCTTTTCAAGTTGAGCTCAGCGTGAGACAAGAGAATTTAATTCAGAACAGCCATTTTTCTAGTTTGCGTGAGGTGTCGTTTAGTTTGATGGATTGATATGAGAGTGCCTCCCCTCCCCCTGAAGGGATTTTTTTTCTTCACACCACATCTGAAGGGAAAATAATGTTGTGTCTCTTTGTATCGCAACCCTCCCAGCTGGGAATTAGAACCCTCCAATGCACCAATGAGAAGCAGTATCAGTTTACGTTTCTCATTGGAAGAGGGTGTTGATTCACTTTAGTTTGGGATTGACGTGATACAGACTTTGTGTTGTTGATGTCAGCATTCAAAATCACTTTTACGATAGCATCCATTTTAGACATAGAGATAGAGCTACGATCGGGCTCAAAGAATCAGGCCTGACCCTACATCAACCTGCATAGTTTCTGTCCAAGCCCCACCCGAGCCTGAACCACGGCAGCAGTTTTCAGTCCCCCTCCCATCATTTCATTTCATTTATTAGCTGAAGCTGAAGCAACAGCTATTCTTCCTGGGGTCCACATTAAAAATACTAATTTCCACATATTTTTTTATTCATGTGTGTAAGTTGAATAGATCACACACAGCGGTACAAAGCACATACATTATTCCTGACATTAAATAGACTATAAGGTCTACCTAAAAATAAAAACCTGGGACATTTTCCAAACCTGTCCCAATTCAACCCCTGGGGAATATTGAAAATTTGGAGCGCGGATAGAACGCGGCAGGTCGGGTCGGACCCAAGTGGGTTCGGGCAGAGAATCAAAGTTCTACTACCATGCTGCACTTAGGCATAGTGGTGCTTTGAGCTAAATGCTAACATCAGCATGCTAACTTGCTGACAACACTAACTTGCTGATGTTTAGCAGGTATAATGTTTGCTATGTTCACCAACTTAGTTTAGTGTGTTAGCATGCTAACATTAGCTTATTAGCACTAAGCGCAACGTACAGCTGAGGCTGATGAGAATGTCTACATTTTGCAGGTATTTAGAAGTAAACCAAAGTATTTGACAAAGAGAGATTTTGACCCGATGACCAAAGTGATAAAAATCCATGCTGAGGGGAACATGAATGAATCAAATAGTTGTTGAAATATTTCAGTCTGGACCAAAGTGGTGGAGCAACTGACCGGCCATCTGCCATGCTGCTAACACGGCTAAAATAGCAGTATCTTTATATGGTAGAATATTGCTGGTTATTTTGGTGTCAGTGTGTATATATAATATATTGATAATAAGAAATATTTTTTTTTTTTTATAGTTTTATTTTTCTCACGAATCACCTTAGTTGCAGTATAGGATAGATGGAGTTAAATCATGAGGATTATAGCAAAGCTGTGCACAGCCACAGATAAGGCATGGCTATATGTGTCTATGTGCGTGTCTGTGCATGTTTGCACAAATCGATACAGCTGGTATCACCCCCCTGAGTCTCTCTCTCCCTTGCTCTTAGAGATAAAGTAGAGAAAGCAGACCTACAGCCAGACATACGAGTGGGATTAACAACAAGCGCTTATTTGGGAGAAAGAAAAGAGGCCCAACCTAAAGATAGAGGGATTTCAACACTTGTCATTATTTTGTTGAGAATGTGTACAGCAGGTACTGTCAGGTAAAAGGTCAGAATCAATCAATCCAATGTTCTCTGCCAACCTGCCTCAAATTGCATATTGACTCGGTGTAACGGTCTTCAAACTGGTGGATTAGATGCATGTTGACAACTTTAATGCTATAGTGGATCTTTTCTGGAGAGGTATCTATATGCTGTTATTGGGTATCTCAGGGAGTTTGTGTTGATGTAAGTTACTGAGCCTGAGCTGTTCATCTCACTCCTTCCTGCGCTATCTCCACCTCTAAAACTTTCTCTCATGCATTGTGCGGCTGCAAATATGAGTGAGGCGCTGGTGGTTGTGGAGGACAATGCCAAACATGTCCATGTTTGTGTGTATGTGCATGTATACCTGAAAAC
Organism: Perca flavescens; assembly: GCF_004354835.1. Classification (NCBI taxonomy): domain Eukaryota; kingdom Metazoa; phylum Chordata; class Actinopteri; order Perciformes; family Percidae; genus Perca; species Perca flavescens. The sequence goes on along the minus strand of NC_041340.1, from coordinate 37,016,925 downwards.
ACTTTTGACTTATCTTGATCTGAACTGTCTGCTATCTTGCATGAGCTGTCAGCTCAATATATATAAGTGGTGGGTAGTGTGCAAAGAGGAGCTGTACGTTGCCTTGTTGGCGTCCACTGAGTTCGCATATAGCATGTTGAACAGGAGACACTACAGCTTTGATATACTGATGAGAACCTTTTATGTTGTGTGCGTGTATCGGTGTGTGTGTCTGCACATGTGTTTTACGCTTTTGCTCGAGAGGAGGAAGGAGATGCTTCAGATGTGTTGTCCTTTCATTCCAGAGTCCTCCTTTGAGGTAAGAGGATTCCATGGAAACCTAACATTTCATTGTGGCTTGCCGCAGATAAAGATTGAATTATCTGTGTTCTCCTTAAATCCCCATTCAATTTTTTTTTTAACAGGGATGAAAGATTGTCTCTGTGGCGCCTGATGAGCTATGTACCCCGCTGTCTGGTAATATCTGAAATTAATTCCTCCAACCGTCCCAGTTGTGCCTAAACAATTCAAGGGCAGTCTAAGATCCACAAATTGAGAATTTACTGAAAGTCCTTTGTATCACAGCCAGTGATAGCGTTTTTGTTAAGCATAATTCCATTTATCATTACTGTGTCCTAGCACAAACTGGTTTGTATTGCCCAGACAACAAACTATATGTGACGCTCAATCACAAGGGTTGTTACACATTAATGGAAGTAGATTTTTGCCCAGCATTAGAGAAAAAAGAAAGGGGAAGATAATTCTTTGAAGTGAAAGTAGAGGACTTCCCTTTGAGTTTCCACAAAGACGGATTTCAAGGAACAGAAGGCAGGGTGGGAATGAAGAAAGGTGAAAACAGAGGACTCTTAAGGTTTCTTGATCCTTGCACATGAATACTTCATTCCTTCCAGGTGGGGCTTGCTCCATAATTCATCAGTATCTGGACCAGAGGTTCTCACCCACTCAATGTATTACACACACTCACACTCACACTCACACTCACACACACACACACACCCTGTACACTGTGTGATTGGCCCTTGACCTGGCCACGTACATGGCTGTCTCGGGATGTGAGTCCTTCTGAATGCAGATTCTGCATTATGGCCTTTATTTAATCTGCAAATATAACAAAATGTAGACATAGCTAATAGACCTTGGCAGATAGGCTTTTGGTTGAGGTTAAAAGGGCTTCCTTTCCAGCTCTATATCATATTTGATGGGCCTCTGGTGTTTAGGCCAATAGTTCTTGCTGGGTTTGTTAAAGTAAAACTTTTCGACAAAACTAAAATAAAAGTGAAATTGATACAGTTTCGCCTTTTGTATCCTTTAAAAAAAATGGTACTACACAAACAAAATTACATTTTAGATAAACCCTTTATCAGTTTATGTATTTATTTTGCTCACTTGGGGGGAGCGCAACAAGCTGTAAACACAACATTGAAATGCAAGCACAGATTTGTATAAGGAACGTGTCTTATTTACCCATCCAGAAGACAGGAGCACCATTAGCATTGGTTTGAAGCTGTCTGTGTCCTGCTGATGGATGTTAGTCCAATATTCAGCTCGGTTTCAGCGACCTCCTGAAAAAAACGTTGTGACTCTTGAGCTGCTAACTGCTCCGCTGTGTCTGTCTGCTGTTTGGTGCTGGCCAGTCAGCGTACAGCGGGTTTATCCGAGTTTGTTATCTGACTACAACTGAAAAGCTGCCTGCTTCAGTTGAAAAAGTCCCTAAGGAGAGCAGCGAGAGTGACCCAAAACAGTTAACATGTGGGCAACACTTTTCACACCAATTTTGGATAAAAATAATGTTGATTAGAGCAGCTTTAAGTTTTTAGTTATGCTAGTTTCATCATGGTGGTGTTTGCGGTGGTTTGTTGCACATTTACCATGTTTGGACTTGTGTGTCTAAGAGTTATTCCTGTGACTGTTACTAGTTGGCTCTTTCTTGCAGCACAAGAGGAAGCTCACACAAACATCAACTTTATTTTGGCAAAACTACAAATGAACATAAACTTCTAGGAAAACATGGAAATCAGTAATATCAGTAGTGCCATGAGTGTATCATGAGGTGTGTGTAAAAGTCAAAATATAGCCTAATGGATAAGGAAAGAGCTGGAAAGTTCCCAGGTTGGTGCATGGTGACGAAAGACAAGCATGGTCTGAAGCCATCTTCAATCAGCAAAGGGACAACCACAGGGTCGTCAAATGACCCTTTTAGATACTAATAAAGTGTCTTCAAACCAGAGAAAATGACATAGGAAGTGACTTTTGTAGTTTCTCACACAATCAACCAACACCATAAAGTGCTGCACTTTGGGTGCTTCTGCAAATTTCAACACTTGCAACAGCTAAAGGATTCAACACATTCTGCTGCACTCTATGTAGAAAAGAGGAAACATCCATCTTAGGCAAGCAAATATCCCAAAAGTGAGAGGGACAGAACTCACTCAAAGATGAGGGTAAACCTTAGCTCAGGAGCCTTCACATTAACATCTGGCTAAAGGACAGGAAGGGATTGAAATATAAAGTTAAAGATTCCAGCTTTAAGCTTTAAAACAAGGCAAAAAAAGAGCTTTAATAAAGCAAACAGCAGCTGTGATTTAGTGTGGCCAACCTGACTTGTCACAGAGGCAATCATTCTAATAGAACCACTCTGATTTATCCCTGAGACTCTCCACAATGGAGACCGTAATGGGCTTTATTCATATTTTTATTTTATGAAACACGATGAAAGGGGTCATGGTGGCCATTAAGTGGATTAATGGTATGTGTTGGGTAAAGAAGATGCTATAAAGTCTTAAAAGTTAATGCTGTCATCTGCGGACTGCTGTCCTGATGGAGTGGGAGGGGCCCCGCACAGCTAATAGACATAATTCAGCCAGGTAATGTTGGATCACTGGGAGACAAGATGGATATCACTTGGCAATGTTATGGGGCGTGTCGTGGTGTGCTGGCACATTTACGCAGGTTATTTATGCTCCATAATGAAGAGCATAATGAAAATTGGACACAACTATAAATATGAGCAGGGAAAGCGTAATGTGGAGGGATAATCATCGATGCAATTAAGGTGTCGTACACATGCAGTGTGAGCTTGGCCTCCGCTGACTTTCTCCTCTTCCTTTCACCAAAGCTGTATTTTATCCTGAAACATCACATTTAATCAGCCGGTGGATGTCAGCGTAAATCCCCTGGTTTTGCACAAGGAGGCTGGCATTTTAAATATGTTAATGCAAAAGCAATAAAGCCTTTGGTTATTCTATCTCTGAGGTTATTGACAACTACTGTTACATTGTTAGTCTGGTATTTCTCTGTCTTAATTGGAGTGCGGATGGGTCTCGGTGGACGCTGTTTCTCGCTGTGTGTATACTGTATGTGGGAGCATGAAAGTAAAGGAACATTGACTGCTCATTTTGGTGCTCTGTCAGAACTGTCAGGCTATGAGAGAGAGAGAGAGAGAGGTGGGAGGGAGGGAGAGAAAGTCAGGTCAGGAGATCTTGAAGGGAGAGAGATAGAGACAGATGAGAAGGGGAGTCTGGGACCAGATGCTGATAAACTGCCATCACTGAGCGCTCTGTCAGCTCCGGCTCTCATCTGTCACTGTCATCCTGCTGCATTTCACCCTTTTGTCCTCCTCCTCCTCTTTCTCTCCTTTCACCTCCTCTGCATCATCATTTTCCCCCACCTGCTTCCTGCGTTTGTGTCCATTTTCTTTTTCATATTACTTACACACATCTATACGTTAATATCATTCGTCTCTTCACATGCAGTCACACAGCTTCTTTCCTCCTCTTTATTTACCTTTTGCTTCTCCTTCTGTTTTATTATTATTATTTTTTAAATACATTGAATGTTTCACCGTAAGCATGTCCAGCTCATTATTTTTGACAGACTCAGACATGGATGGATGCTTTTCACTGACTATTTGGAATCGGTTGCTAGGTGCCAACCAACGGTTGATTTGTGTTTGTATGAGAAAGAAGTCAAATGTGGTTTTGGAGGATGCAGTTTCTTTTGAAATATGTTACAAGTTACATGTGGCCATGTCAGGGAGAGAGAACTACATAAACTTTCAATACAAAGTCTGTATTGACAATAAGCTTTGAGATGATGAGTTATGACTTAGGTTGTATATTCTGATACATGCAGAGCTGTGAGGATTAGGTCGATTTAGCATATCCAGGTGGGGATGTCCTGCACATATAGTTCTTTTACTACTACCCCCCGACCCCTAACCCCTGGCATTAGTAGATTAATAGCGTCAGGCTGGGTGTTCCTGTGTGTATGAAGTATCATTTTAAAGCAAGCCTGAGGTGAATGCTTGAGCATAAAGCAGCCATATCCCTACATCGTTCTTTGAAGCAACAATCTGATATTATGTGACAAAGATGATAGAGAACAGAAGACTCTATTTCTTCTTGAGCTTGAATGTATAATGTAGTGTGTAATGGATGCAGTGCAGATATTAAATATCAAAGATTTGACATAACACCTGACAAATCTTGTATCAGTGTGTTTTCCTTCCTTTTCTTATAAGACCACAAAAGCACAAAAGTCCAAGATTGTGAACTTGTAACTGAGTCAATTTTGCTCACATACTGGAGCCATGTATCCTTCAGTGTAAAAGTAAAAAATGGGACAGAGAATGCTGTGTCCTTGCTTGGCAGTAGGGGTTGGGCAGAAATCCCTCAGGTTAATCTGTCTAATAGTAACTATTCTGGCTGTCACAACCAGGCTGGGACAGTCACTCGCAGGCTCACATGACTTTGTTTTGTCCCTGTCTGAGAAAGCCCAACTGATTGGGACTGTGTTATGTGTGTTTGCGTGTCTTTATGTGTCTTTATATGTATGTGTGTGTGTGTGTGTGTGTGTGTGAGAGCCACATAGACATTGATTTCTGTTTGGTGGAACAGATCACATTGTCCCCTCATGCTTGTACCCACTTTTCCATGGCGTGTGTATATGTGTGTTCTAAATGTGTCCATCTCTGTGTGTGAGGATTTTGTGTGTGTGTGAGGATTTTGTGTGTGTGTGTGTGTGTGTGTGTGTGTGCACGCACGCACGCACACACACAACATGGCATCCTGATTCCTGGGCCAAACTGTCATTTTGCGCTTGTCACATTCTGTTAAGTGTAGCTCACACTCCTTCTCCTTCCTTAATTCCCCACATTCCCCTGTCGCCTCTAACGTCAATCCAGACGCTCATAAACAGCATTTCTCAAAATGGCATCTGATTCATTACACCCCACCACACAGAGAGAAAGGAGAATACAACCACCTACACACGCACACACGCACGCACGCACGCATGCACACACACACACACACACACACACACAGCAGTTTCTGATATAGTGCCAAAACTCAAGTTTAATTTCTCTCACAAGCGACCCATCTTTCTAACGCTTTGCTGCTGTCTACCAGGCCCTCAACAAATGTGGTAGACACTCATATTCTGGGATAGGAGGAAAAAAATCTCCAGGTTGTTTGCATTTCTTTAAACCAATTACAATCATCTTGTTTAAACCAATTACAATCATCTTGGGCGGTGCTAAATTCCAGACACAGCAACAAAATAGTCTCGGGAAGGAACTTGTTTTGGTGGAACATTTACACCCTGCAAAATAAAAACACCACATACAATATTAAATGAAGTTAACTGTTCACACATTTAGAACTATTAAATTAGCTGGATACATGGGTAAATGTAATTTGCTCTTACACTGTAAACCCAGATGTAGTTGTAATTATGCAGTGCACAGATCATGATGTTACACAGAGAGAACTAAGGATGTTAAGTTTCTGTATGGGAGGGGTGGGGTCGTTTGAACTGTTGAACTGCAAAAGCGCATGAGAAGAAAAAATATATGTTCTGAACGGTTTCTGTCCTAGTTAAAGTGTGTTTTAATAATGTTCTGTTAATGTTTTGGGTGTTCATTTAGTTTTAGTTTTGTAAGGTTGATTTAGGTTCATGTTTATCTACATTTATTGTTGCACCATGACCAAGACCTGGGTGGGGACTGATGGGGTCTGGGCAGTGGCTTAAAGCTTGGAGGTTTAACTAGAATCTCTGTCTCTGGAGTGAAACTCTCCATACAGCACAAGACATTAGAATATGTCAGTGTTTCATCTGTATAATTTAGTGTTCTGTTTCATTGGAACAAATGTATTCATTAGTTCTTAAAATTGTTTTGACATGAAAGAAAAAAACACTATTTATGTGAACAAATTATTTAGTAGTAGCCTAATGTTTTATATTTGTTTATGTTTCTTTGCATGTTTATAGCTATATTGCGTAGTTTCGGTCTACCCCAATACATCCAGTTGCTAGTAGCCAAGGGGGACACGACATGATGGACTCTTCAGAAGAGGTAATTCTCTTTCTGCGAGAAAGTTGCCGGACACCCCAATCTTGTGAACATAGCCATACTGAGAACTCCAGAGAGAGTTGTGTGGAGCTGACAGTCTTAATTAGCTTTGTAGCAACTCATTTGGTTATGGCTTGAATGTAACGTACGTTCATTAATATCAAAAAGTTACGCACTACAGCTTTAACTTAGATGCTTATTTTAGACAACATGACTCAAGAAAAAAAGAGTTTATGTTTACTAATGATTTTTTAGTAATGACTACTAATGTGAACTTGATTTGTCTACTGCATCAACTTACCGCTCTGTGTTAATACAACTTGAGCTGCTAAGTTTCACCTTGTGTAAAAACTTAAATAGTTTAAGGTTTTCCTTACGGAAACGGGTTTCCACGCAAATTTCTAGTAAAGTCAACTCATTTGGGATAACAGTGTAACAGTGTATGTAATCCCTGCTAATCAGTCCTGAAATGTCCCAGTTAGATAGTAAATGCCGTAAATATAGTCTTTGTAAGTCTTTACAATAATTCAGCAAAACGAAGTTAGCTTGCTAGCTCGGAGGTTGTTCTTGTTGTTCTTGGGGCAAAGCTGCTCAGGCTTATCTTAGCAATGTACTTGCGTTGATCCAGACTACAGTAAATGTGACACTTGTACTTGAGACTCAGTGAGCAACACATAATAAAGTAATCAGAAACAATGGTTACATATTGAAACTCTTGTTCTATTATCACAAGTGGAGACATGTATGGGGGATCTACATCTTTTGTTACCATATACCTTTACGCTGAAAATCTGTGAAGATGCTCGGTAAAACAATTGAGTTTCCAATCTAACCAAAGAGGGTTGTCAGTCATTGTAAAATGGCAGAAGCTACCCTAAACTGTCTTCAGTGACAAGTGGTAACTGAAAACTCCCGCACACTGTTTTCTTCGCAACTTTTGACCTGCTTGTCCCCCTCCGAAGCCCCTTAGACTTAGACTTCTCTTTATTGATCCTTTTGGGATGACTCCCACAAGGAAATTAGATTTCCAGCAGCAGATTTCAGCATCTTACAAAAAAATACAGTATAAGAATAACAATAACAATAAACTTTTAGCTAAATATAGGAAGTAAACAAAAAGTAAATAAACAGTAAAAAAAACAATAAACTACAGATAAATAAAGATATATATATATATATATATATATATATATATATATATATATATATATTTAGAGTGTCCAGGTACGTATGTGAGTAGATTATTACTTCATTGTAAAATGAATGAGTGAGTGGCTACCACTCCTTCCCTTCCTTCCTGTTCTGTTCTGTCCTCTTTACCCTATTTCCTCCTCCCCTCGAGTGAGGAGTTGTAGAGTATGATGGCATGAGGGACAAAGGAGTTCTTGGGTCTGTTGGTCCTACACTTGGGAAGGAGCAGCCTTCCACTGACACCTGTCTCACGTTGTAGATGTGCAAAGTATTTTTCTGTAAATCTATGATTGTAACATACTTTAATCATATATATGTTTTACAAGTTAGACTGTCTAACTTGCACATTGTACTATGTCATACAGGTTGTGTGCATGTTGGGATCTCTAGGTGTAGGAGGCAAAGCCCAAGAGATGCATCCTCTGTTGCACGTTCACATTACAACATAGCATGAAGATGAGTGATGGAGCCATACACTGTATATTAACGGACAGAGCGTGTGTCACGTCACCCATTGGTTTGTGGAGATCTGCTATCCATTGTCCAGTTTGCCGTTACGGGCGCAGCCATCCTGGTTGGGGATGTGACGATTTTAGATGAGAGGGAGGAGTGAGGGAGGAGCCCGTACACTCTACGTTATGTTACACACTTTCACTGTCAATCACATCACAGCCACGCCCTAAAAAACCCCCTGCTTTATCGCTGCTTTTAAAATCAACGAGACCATAATTCAAGAAATGAACATCGTTCTGTGTTGCAGAAAACTTAAAACTAGCGATTGAGACGATAAACTCATTATGAAAATGTTTACTGAGGTAATAAATCAAGTGAGAAGTGGGTCACTTTCTCATAGACTTCTACAGAAACCAGACTCCTTTTGCAACTGCACGTGTCGCCCCCTGCAGGAATTCAAATAGAATGCAGGTTTAAGGTGTCTCCGCATTTGCAGCACTTGGCTGAACCAGATGCGTTGTCCATTAATATTAACAGTCTATGGATGGAGCCAATGTCTAAATGATTTCTTCATTTATGGTCAGCATCATTTTTTTTAAGTATAGCCTTTAAATGCATTTACATTCTTTAATTACCTCTTTACACACACATCATCCTATCCATCATGATTAAGTAAGAATGAAGCATTGAAGCATCAATCTATGTACCTCTCTCCACTGATAAAGCATAACTGAACAAATAATCAATAAAAATGAATGATGATTAACAACGTGCAATTGATTAATGACCATTTGTGTAGGATTTAAAAAAGACCTTGCTGACTACGTGTAGTAGCTTAGAAAAAAGAAAAGTGGGAACTTCAATTCGGGCAGAGGTCTTTTGTCTGTTCCAGAGGCCCGGCTGAGAGCTAACATGGACAGAGTGTTTTCAGTCAGGGCCCCAAGGCGCCCAAGGATATCAGGTCAGTTGAGTAAGTGGTCTCCTTTAAGTCCCTTCTTAAAACTTACTTTTGTCGAAGAGCTTTTCCTGATTTTATTTGACCTTGAACCACCTTTGAACTGTATTTTATTTCTTTTAAAAATGTTTTTCCTATTCATACACTGTACAGGTTTTTATACACCAAATGGTTTTTTTTTCTTCTTTTTTTTTTAAAAGACCTGATGATTTTGTGACTTGTCTGTTTTACTTTGCTGTGTTGTGAAGCACTTTGTAATGTGGATTTTGAAATGTGCTCTATAAATAAAGATGATTATTCATATTATTATAACAGTAATTCATACTGTATAGCGGGATGCAACTATATGCTAAGCCACTTTCCAGACCTGAAGGAAAAAGCAGAGGGAGACCATAAAGACACTGAGAGTATTTGGGGTCAGAGGAGCTTCAGCTCACTGCTGGGCAAATATATGTGAGCAAGACAAGACATTTATAAACCACTTACTCACCAGTGCCCTGAGCCAGAGGAAAATGAAGAGGGTGGACTGACCACGGGAGATCTGGCTACACTCATTTTTGAGGGTTTCTGTTTTACCCACAGGGAAGTGGGACAATGATTACTGTGAAGCACTTTCGTTACTTAGAAGAATCTGCCAGTTCTAAGGTAGTTCAGTGCTCAGCAGTCAACGTAATCTGGTAAATCCTAAACTGGGTTGCACCAGTTATTTGTTCATCCATCATGAAGTTAGTGTGTAAAGTTCTTTAGTTAATACTAGCTAGTTTCAAACAAGTGATTTTCTAAATCAGGTTACACCATTAAAACTGAAGATAATACTAGTAATCCAATCAGAAGCAATCAGCTCTGTAAAGCAGGATTTATGGCTCTACGCAGAGCTTTCCCCTTAGCCTAGGTAAGTAGACTGAAGTTTATACTTGTGTTTTGGTGTCTGCGTCAATCTCTTTATAATAGCAGGGCCGGCATGTGGAGTTTGTGGTAGAGCGAGTGAGAGAGCGACGCCGATTGTGATTGCCCCTGTGTTATCTGACCATGGTCGGAAACCTGTAGCAGGAAAAGTTAACCCTCTCCTTAATTTCATGTTGTTTATGGAGAAGGAGAAATGCAACACTAACAAGCCACGGCCAAGCGGACCAATCACCGTTGTTTAGTCTGCGTCGCCGCGATGTGTAGTTCAATTTTTTTGAGAAGAGCACTTGTGGCTGCGACGTATGGTCCGGCGTATGGTCAGTGTATCTCCCCGTACGTCCATACTCACGCCGTCTATTTAACGCAGAAGCATAAATTGGCCTTAATAAACAGGAAGTCATTGTAGCATCACAAACTAAAACAGCTTATAAAAATAATAAAGTGTGGGTAAAACAAAAATCAGTGATTTATTTAGTTAGAAAAGAGTACATGTTAAAAACATGTGCAAAGACTTTGAACTGTGTAGTAGGCCTACTCTTATGTGTAACCAGTTGCCTATTTGTGCATCTAGCAGAAATGGAGTCACACTAGCATTCATTTGGAGTTGTGTTTGTGTTCACCTGGAGAATGTATGTCCAATATTCATTGTCCTTTTAGCTCTGTTTTGGTCTCCACCAACTGCTGAGGGACATACCCTGGCTCTTTAGCAGCTACATGCTCCACGATGGTCACCAGCTAGTCACTAACTTTGTCTCCCGTTTGGTGTTGGGTAGGTAGCGGACAGTGGGCTGGTCAGAGCAGAAACAACTACAGCTGGAAGCACGCTTGATTAGAGCGGTGAGACTGAATTAAAACAAGTAAGGGGCCATACGGGCAAAAACTAGGATGATGAAACATGAAAGTATGAAAGCAAAATGGAGAGTTGTGACTGCAGAATAAACAAACTAGTTAGCATGTATTTTAAGCCATTTATAATAAGAGCTGATAAGGCAAGTGTCCTTGATTAATTTACTGAGAGTAACTTTTCATTGAATCACTGCTACCGATGCTGTAGGGCATAAACTCCTTCCAATGGTCTGTGTTTTATGATAGCGATACATGAACCTATGCCAGGACTGAGGATAAACTAAACATATTTTTTGTGGTTTGTTAATATTATGATGACACACCGCTGTAAACATCAACAAATGCTTTGAGGATTTAGAGGCAATCATATCATTATTGTTGATAAAGATGCATGACATTTGAAGTTCCCTCAAGCGGCACACAAAGTATACATAAAGTTCGCACTGATCTTTAATCAATTTATCCTGCAATAAGCTACAGGAATAGGTGGTGGATGGCGCTGCGTTTCATTTGACTTCAGAAGAGACTTTTAATGTCTGACATATTTACCTCTGAAAATGGACCCCTTTGAATGATTTCTTTATTGAGATTTCCAGCTATATGGTCTCTGGAAATATGTAGGGGAATACTGAGTGGTTTCTGCACCATACTGACAAAACTGAGCTAAAAAACATCTAATGTCATGTTTGGGGTCATTTCCATGTTTTATCACCTTTTTAATTTTATGTGCAAGCTCAGTTTTTGGCAAAGGGAGGAGATACCACTAATACTGATTTATATATTGGGTTTTTATAAGATCAGATGAAAATTAAAAATAGTCTGTAGGATTCATGGTAGAGTATGCATTAATATTAACAGTTACTAGACTAGGATAATGATGCAAAAAAGTGAAACAGAACAATAAATTAGTTTTCTAGTGCATCTAGAAACTGATGATGACTGTTCAATAAGTCTGAAACACATCCATATGTTCAGCATCAGATTAGTTTTCTTTTTTTCTATCATGGGAAACAGAAATTCCTAATTCCACTAACAGATTGCTTTAAAGGTTGCTGGCAATTGATTCCAGCATTCCCAACAACATTTAATCCATGTATCCTGCATAAATCATACACTAACCTTGAACGTTGCTCAAGCCAAACTCTCCATCTCTATTAAATCTGTGAATTTTAATTAACATTGCTGGCGGGTCCAGTATTAGTTACTGTGGCCATATGCTCATCTCCCTCAGCTTCACAACAGCTGAATCAGTGGTCGTCTCTTTTAACCAGAAAACACAATATGACAGCATTTGGCAAGGCCTGTTTTCTCATCTTAATGCCACTGTTGGTGCCAACGCTTCCTTTGCTGTTTGATGAATTGGAGCAAAGTGGCAGCAGGTGGCAGTGTTGCTCTTCTGCAGTTCTCCCCCAGGTTTCTTGGCCTCTGCCAAGGCCCAACATTGATTAATTAGTTTATAGAATGTTGTGTAGACTTTGGCGTATGGGCTCTCGTCGGCTTTGGCTCTCCATCTCTGCTCGCAGACTGATTAACAGATAAATGGATCACCATAGAGTATTCAAATGGGTGGTGGAATCAATATCTATTGTCCAGTATTGGCTTCAGCAAAGAGACAAGAATCTCTATTTCTCCTTATTTCAACCCCCTATTCCTAAACCCCTAGCAGTTATACTTTAACACGCTAAGGAATAGATCATTTTATAAAAAACTAAATCTTTTTATTCACTTGAATATTTTGAATAGGCTAATGTGTCATTATTCATCAAAACTGTTTGGACAAATCAAGGCTTATGGACTGCCTATAATATTGAATGAAAAAAACATTGAAAAAGTCTATTTTCAGTTAGTAGTTATATGTGAGGTGATGGAAAACCTTTCAAGCTTTGCTAAATTGCCAGTGGTTGTTAAGCATATTGTTAATTTCAATGAAAATTAATTTCCTTTCATTTCAATTTTGTAAGGTCAAATAACTTTGAATAGCTTGGCGAGAGTCCACCATTATCATTAAATGTGTGCTGATTGGCCTCGACTGAACAGTTTATATGCTTGAAATAGAACAGGAAATTGTGGGTGCAAACCTTCTGGGAAAACGATAAGAAGAATCCTCTCTTTTTAATGAATCAATTGTGTTTCCTGCAAAAGAAATTAATTACATGCCTAAATATCACTTATTGAAATGAGACAAAGAAGTTAAACACTCAGCAATCAGTCCAGATAGAAAGGCACTTCATTTGCCATATAAATGAAATGCTGAATGGAACATCATTAATTAGCAAGAACAGAAAGAATAGATGTTTGAAGGATACGGCGGAGGGTAAAGGCTCTTGATCAAAGCCCCTGAGTTGAATGAAACTTTTGGATCAAACAAAACACATCCATCAATAATGGTTATACAGTACAATAATTCCCATACACAACAGAAGACAAGACAAGTTTATGTGGTAGTAGATCAAAGTTGTTTAAAGCACGTTGACTTGTAAAGGCATGCATCAGCTCTTCATCGCTTCATCGAATGTTGCCCTAATGTATACTGTTTCTGGTTTCAAAAATGTGTTTTTTTCCCCTCCCTGTCAGAATGGGATGATATAAAGATGTTAAGATTCTGTGAGAAACATGGACTGCTGACTTCATCCCTTCTTCTCTAAAGAGGAAAAAAAATAATATTATGACAGATAGTAGAACTGTGTTTTCCTTCTTCCCCCGACAACGTGTTCTGCATTTTATATATAAAACTCTCCTCCAGTGTTACAGCATGACTGGAGATTCTACAAATCCAGTTCTTCAGCTGGATTGTTGAATAATTGCTGAAGCACCATTTGTAGTAGCAGAGCAGAGTGCTCTCTTAAACCTAGACTCTAACTCTTAGACAGCCTTTTTTAAGAGACTCACGCCATGAAGGTCATCACTAATTCAACACTCTGCACCCTGACCAAGCAACAAAAAAGTCCCAGCGTAAGAAAAGAAATCTTCTGTTTAACATATTTAATACCAACCGCGTGTGCGGATCTAATCATACCCATTCTCTTTGAAACTCTAGAAAATGGTAATTAATTTTTCATGGTGTGAATTAGAATCCTAATTTGGAAATGTGAGATCAAAAGAAACAATTTCAATAGCTGGCTAGTGGAAGTAATCCTTAGTGGCCGAGGACAAGAGGCTGTGGTGTTCAAGATATCCCCAGTGGCAGCTTCACAGCAGAAAGCAACGAGGGATTCACTAGTTTTTGTTGAAACACATTAATAAACCATGTACTTATTTAACCATAACATAACATTGTATAGGAGGAATGAGTCATGCTTATTTATTTCATATTTATTTATTTTTATAAAATTGCCTGCTTTTTAAAATAACTCAATTCTGCATTCCTAGGCTGGTCAAAGCACATACCCATAGGATGTAGTACATGTTTGACAAACTGCAAGCTAAATGAGCAGTGCACACGTTCAGTACATTGCAATAGGAGCAATTGCATCGGCTTGGGATCAGTTCTGCATGCTGGATGGAAAGGTCGGCGAGGAATCCTAATCAGGCCTGGTTGCATCTCTAATTAATTACAGCCCAGAGGGTAAGAGATCATACAGAGACCTACAAGCTACACACACACACACACACACACACACACACACACCACAGGGAAAATTGTATCCTTGGATTGTCTAACCGCACATATCAGTCTGTCATGTTGAAAAATAATTAGTGGATGAAATGTAACTTAACCTTATATTCTACCACTTCCTCTCAGCTTGCTGCCTCAGTGAGACATTTCTTATAGGCTATTTCCAGATAATGACTTTTGGCAATCTCCAGAGCACTTGCCTGGACTTCTTTTATGTGTGGGCAGCAGCAAGACAGAAAAAGTGTGTACTTGAGAAATCGCGAGAGTCACTGTTTGCTGTATGACAGGGATCGATTCAGAAATTAATGTCAGTATATTTCTGTGTGATTTTCATTGGGCAAAATATCGAGTCCAGAGCAACCAATTTCCAAGAACTGACACTAATACTTGACATTTAAAAAAATATTTTTCTATATATACTTTAACTCCTGTCGTAGCTGCCATGGAAATATGTCAACATGATGTCACATTTAACAATCTAACTAACAATAAATACACCATCAAACAGCTAAATGGAAATGATACACGATTACGTCACCAATATGCAAATGAGCGTATGGCATCATCTGGTGACTTATAGTGACTTTTGGAGCTAGTGCAAGCTACTTTCATCAGAAAGAGTTGGCAACACTGTGCCACACTCATGTCCAAGCAATAAATATAAGCCTAGATTGATCTGTTTGCTGTAAAGACCACACATTGCTGTTTTACAGGGCTTATCTCTTTGCTAGGAGCAGTGACTTCATTCTCCACTGGCTGCCCTCCAACCTCATGGCTAAGACTTTAGGAAGGCCTTTATGTGAAATAAACAAACAAGATGTTAGTAAGTGAATTTAAGAGGTGCTCGTAGGCATATTTAGTTAACTTCAGAAAGAGCTAGGCTAGCTGTTTCCCTCTGTTTCCAGTCTTTATGCAAAGCTAAGCTAACTGTCACCTGGCTACAGCATTTACTGGCACAATATAAGTGTTGTATCAAATTTCTCATCTAACTCTTGGTAAGAAAGTGAATTTGCCTATTTCCCTAAATGTCACATTATTGCTTTAACAGTGGGGGTTTTAGTTTACATGACTCCTTAAAAATAATAAAAAAATACCATCTACAGTGCCATATACTGTATGTTACAGCCCTGGACAAAAGACTAAACTTTACAATATAAAACAATGGCACATGACAGCCTGTTGAAAACATTTTTAACAAACAATTTTCACAAAGCTTATTGTCTGTTTTAACATTGGATACTGCACTTGTGTTTATGGCAGCAGCATTAGAAAGGCCAGTGTGTGTGAGCTCTGATTAGCAGTGGACAGGCCAGCCAGAGGCTTCTAGGGCAGCTCTGTTTGCAAACACTGAGAAGAGCGAGGGCAAGCCAAAGCAGGAGATCAGGAGTGTGTGTGTGTGTGTGTGTGTGTGTGTGTGTGTGTGTGTGTGTGTGTGTGTGTGTGTGGGTGTGATCGAGTGCGTGTGCATGCATAATGTCTTCTTTTTGTAAATTAGACAGCGATGAGTAAAACTTTGCTGACTCAAATTCTGGAAGTCACGTCCAGATCATCATTTGCTGTAAAATCGTGATCTTTGACAGGCCATGAGATAAAAAAAAAAAAAAAAAAAAAAACTGATCAAAAAGAAATTACGGTGATGAACCGTTGACTATTCACTATGAATATGTTAACCTTGAGTTTAACATTTTTGCTAATGTGCTTAGTAAGTGAAAAACACTGACTTAACTTCAATAATGCCAAGTTCTCAAACTCATACTGATGCAGAGTACATATTTTCCTAATCGATTTGGGAGCAAATCCTCCACTGAAGGCAAACAGGACTTTAGTATTCATGGGGGCATGTGTTCCTCTCACTATGTTAATAATGCTGTCTTCAGACAGGCTCAGGCTATAATGAGGATTTGAGAATTCAAATCACAGTCTGCAACATATGTCAATGCCATCAATATAGCAGAGCTCCAGCTATACAGCTTCCTCTCCGTTTCTGACTCAGGCCGACTTCTTGACCCTTCCCACCCCAACAAGGAAGCAGTACGGAAGTTATCGGTGCTCACGACAAGATGATGACTGGCCTCTGGCCCTGGCTTCATGGTTTACAGGAAAGCTGTAGGCGAGCAAAGGGCATAAAAGGAAAAAATATAGAGAGGAAAATGGAGAGGTCTGAGCACTACTGCTATTTACTACTTGTCAACATATAAATTCAATTCCCTCCACTTTTCGAAAATGCACTTGCTATCTTTATTTTTTAAATGTCTATTCCAGTTTCTCGATACGGCTTTTTAACTGTGTTTTCTTACAATGAGACCCAATCTCTGCTTTAACTATGTTTAATAAATGTTTAATAGGATGGGTACATGAGAGTCAATCTACTTCAGCCTGCGCACTCTCTGTGTATTGAACAGTAAGTGTTTATGGAAATGAGAGCTGGCTCTCCCTCTGGTCTGGTCTCAATGGATGCTATTTATTCACATGAAAAAGAGGGAGGTTAAAAAGGAATTGTTTTTACATCGAGTCGGAAGCTGGTGTGAATTGTGATTATGATGTTAGCATGTTATTGTAGGTGGGTGAGCACCTGGGCAGCTGAAGTGCATTTCCTCACACTCCATATCATCATTATACAAAAGACTAGCAAGCTGCAGTGTTTATTTGCTACAATATCCTTAGGTCTCTCTTTAAGCTTCCCAAGCTAGTCCTCTCTTTTACACTTTCACTTGTAAATAGGTACTTTGAAGAATGGACTTCGGGTCATTATAGCCAAAGTACTTGATTAATTAAGTAGTTAAAAGAGAAAGCGCAGAGCAATGGTTTGCTGCCTTTTGGTCAACACTTGTTTACTGCTGTTTATTAAAAAGGATCCTTTGGGTGAGGAGACCTCCTAAATGGGGTTAGAGCTTGTTGAAAGCAGCATTTCGTGGTGAATAATTGGATTGCGGTTTTGAGCGTGCGTGTGTTTAAATGTTGGGATCAAACAGTGCCTGGGGTGTGTTTACCTGAGAAGGCTCTACCCCCCCTCCTATCCTTCTTTTCTCCCTCCCACCATCCATTGCTCCTCTCCTCCTCTCTAATCAGTCTGATAAAGGATATCCTCTGCAGTCCCCCAGCCGTAGCTCTGCAGCAACAGATTAGGCAGTCTGCACGTACGCACACACATCGTCTGCTGTGGGGAGACGATGGGCTGCTAGAAATGACCAGGCACAGGCAGATAGAATTACAGATGGACAATGGTACAAGCGGCGGACTGCAGATGTAAAGTGCACCCACACAGACACACAGATTGGTGTTCCCCCCCACCTCACATGAAATAAAAAAACACACATAGAGTTAACAAACTCCCAGACTTGAAGTACTCCGCTAACAACCGGGAGTGATTGGCTCTGAAAAATTGGTGTGTTCTGATGAATTGGTGTGTGCGTTCGTTGGCTAACAACACTTGGAGTAATGAGCAGGTTAACCCTAAAGAAACCTCTGCATGCTGAGTTACAGAGATGGACATGCTTCGGACGGCTGCGGAAAGCACACGCTTACACATTTGAGTGTGTGTGTGTGTGTGTGTGTGTGTGTAGGCCTATGTGTGTATTTGTAAGTTGGCAGAGAATAGGAGGATGAAAGGAGTTTATATTTGAATGCATGACCAGAATACTCTCAGGGTCATTACAAATGTCTATATTTGTCTAATATTTGTGCGCCTATAAACACACAGTAGAACAGAAGAGCTTGTTCAATAGCTCTTACTATTCCAGGGATGTTGCATGGCGAGTGTTTGCTCATCTACAAATAGTGCGCTAGATGCCAAGTCACAAACATTAGTAGATGGTGTTGCTGATTTCAGAAATGTTTTTATTTACTCTGAGCATGAAATTACACCACTCAAGCTGTTTGTGGTACTAGAGCTCCTGATTTTCTAACTTCCTGGTGGCACTCAGAGGTCTCCAAACCCATTGTTCCCAAAATACACATGCCAACACTGCTGCCTCTTTGACAAACCTATCATGCTTTACTCGCAATGGCTTTTTTATAACTTCTCGGAACAGGGCAGCGCAGAATACTTTACAGCAGCGTCTGTACAGGCTGTACTGTACGTTCATTAAAGGCACCAGCTTGCCGGTTTATGCTATTCTTTATCAAAACAATGAATGCAGGCATGTTCTTTGTGAGGTATTTATATTGGACAACGCTTGCTCACTCAAAATACACTCTCTCCGTGTTGGCTCCCAAGTGAGACAAGGCTCTGTGAATCCCCTTGTGCATCATTTGGCCCTCATTTAGCCTTCCCTGTTGCTGAAGCTGTTACAAGCCCAGATTCTCACTAGCAATCGGCTTAAATCACACACTTTTATGACCAAGTTTCCTACCCTGACAAACGAGACTGAGCAAGATGACGTTTTATAATTGGAGAAATGCTGCGCCTGATTCACCTCTCAGCATGACTGTAGGTGGCTTTAGATTTACAGTTGATGGAGTTATTAGAACACAAGTCAGTGGTGCCTTTAATGCATATGGCTGTTTGTGCGGTGTGAGGCTGCAAGAAGGACTAAACACACTGATTCACAGTGTTGGCAGTGACTTCCTCCTTGACCGCTGGTTTATTTAAGCAATAAATGCACTCCACAACCGTTAAAAGTCAGAGGTTGTCATATTTAGAAAGTTACCTTGAAATAAAGAGAAGGCAGGTTATTTGAGCTTGGCAAATATATCCGTGGACAAAGAATAAAACCAAACTGAGAAGGAAAGTTTCTGTTATGGATACTGGCAAAATTGGAAATGTACAATTACAGAATCATTTTGAGAAAGGATAAAGGGGTGATAGAATGATTATATAGGGTATTTCACACTGTCCCTTAAGATCTCCTAATGGGGTATGTATAATTGGTTGGGCTGAAAATGGCCTGGTTGATATTTTATTGGCCCTTATAACCCTGTGTTTTGGCCCTATTTCTAACAAGAGCTTTTCTTCCAAATATGGTATGCTCATGAATATTTAGATGAGCTGCGCACTGATTGGTTGAGCGAATGCCCATACACACACATTGGAGATGAGACAGTAGGTCTCATATTTCAGACACTGCAATGTTTCATTACAAAATTCACTTCTGAGACTTTTATGCGAGAAAATCAACTATATAAAGCTCACATATGGGCCGTTTTACAAAAAATGTATGGCTAATTGCGAATTTGGTAAGACGTGTCAGACTTTAGGAGCTCCACACAGTCTGACGAGAAAGTAGCAGCCTGCTGGGCTCCACACCCAGCGCAAAGTCACCCTTTGTGGAATATTGCACTACAGGGCTCCGCGGCCGGCTGCCGGCATAACTATAATATATTTACAGTTTGAATTTCGTCACGGCACTTATATCACAGCTAACCCAAGGTCTTACAAAGCTACATTTACAAAGCCGATTTCAATTTAAGGCATTTTTGTGAATGTGAGGGGTCTTGTTAGGAGGAACAACTAGCTAGCTATATGTCCCATTCAATACAATGGGAAAAGATCGCGGCTAGCTAGCTACACTTTTGGCATAACTACAGTATATTTACACTTTGAATTTCAGAGGTCTCGTTAGGAGGAGGCTAGCTAGCTCTCCTTGATGGACTCCAGCTCACCGCGGGCTCTATCAATTTATTTCCCTGATCGTTTGTTTAAATAACTCTACACACATATCCATTATAAGATTAACTGGAACCTGAGGTAAGAGATTGCGGGCGTAACAAGCTCGCTGACCGCGCTCTCAGTCACACACCGGCCATTTAGCAGGAAGAGGGGGGGGGAGAACAGCGAGCTGCAGGCCCTGGAGCTCTGTCAGGGCAGCGGTGTTTGGTAGTCCGATGTAGCAGGCAGCACCGCCCGCTGAACTCTGACACACAGTCGGACAAAATTTGCAATTAGCCATCCATTTTCATAAAACAGCCCATATTTGAGCTTTACATAGTTGATTTCTCGCATAAAAAAGTTTCAGAAGTGAATTTTGTAATGGAATAGCAGAGATCTGCACAACCTACTGTAGATTCAGAAGACTACCTGATCTCAGGTCAGTTGTGTAGCCTATGTAAATGTTGGGGCGTGACAAAGAGAGAGACTAGAGCCAATTGAGGAGGAGCCGCCGAGTTGACGTCATCTTGGTGGCTCTTGTATGGTGTTCGGGTCTGTGGGACCCGTTTTCAATGTTTGCTAAAAGAAAAATTATGCTATTTATTATTTCTTCTAATTCAAACTCATTGGCCTTGGCTCATTTTCTGTGATGAACATAAAAAATAACTTATTTTCAATGACTGCACACAGTACACCCCCCCTACACATAACTATTACATATGAGGTGTTCAGGTCTACTGGACCCAAGTATATTTAATTGTAGGTGATATGAAACTTAACTGTGTCCTCCTCCTAACTGGACCTGCTGTGTGTGTGTGTGTCTGTGTGTGTGTCTATGTGTCTGTGTGTCTCTGTGTGTGTCTGTGGGTCTGTATGTGGGCGTGTCTGATTGTAGGTGTCTGTGTGTGGGAATGTTGTCTTTCTACACCTGCTATTCCCACACAAAATTACAAAATTGTTACATTTCAAGCTCTTTCACCTGTTCTGATTAAGTTCTAAGAAATAAGCACCAATAATGATCAAAAATCTTGTTTCTATTTTTTGTAACCTTTTTTATAATTGAATTACCTTGTTTTCTCACAAAAAACGAAAATGATCATATGATCATAAATGTGATCTCACAGTGGTAAATGGCAAATATGAACCATAAATGATGTATATAGTATATAAGTAAACATCTGTTAAGTATTTTTACATAAATTGTTATGGCTGTATTGATTTAAAAGCCTAATAATGTGGTGGGTCCACCAGACCTGTGAACATCGGCTGTGTAACAAAAATATGAACACCACACAAGGGTTAATAAGGTCCTGAACTTCATCAAGACAAACAGCATGGTGCCATTATCTGCACCCAGAGAGCCACGCAGGGCCCCAGTGGCTGATGGGATTAAGGAACAAAGAGAACCGTTGGATTAGTTAGGGTACGGCATAGGTACCGGAGTCTGGAAGGCAACCATTTTGTTTACCTTTTGTTCTTATTTTTTTTATTCCATTTCCTCTATGTTGTGTTGTCTTTCTGTCGGGGAGCGGGCGGAGAGTGATATCTTGTTTGGCTCCTGACAGCACCACTTGGAGAGGAAAATGAAAAGAGATGGTGATAACACAGAGACTCACACATTCACACACACCTCCTGCCGGCCTGTCCACCCCACGCTGTTCATAGGGCAATTCAGGCCTGGCAATTTAGGGCCGAGTTAAAGTGGAAGGAAAAGCCTAAAATAGTGAGGCAAAGCGAAAGAGAGGAGCAGAGAGGGGGAAAAAAGAGACCTGGGGAGTGATTGGTGGAATGGTGAGGGACAGATGTAATTTTCAGACCATGGCAGGGAAGTGATGTAATTTTCTGGATGCAATTTGTGTGTGCGAGTGTTTGTGTGCCTGTCTGCGCGGTGTGTAATGCGGGGGCAATGCAGATGCTAAAGTAGCACTTGGATGGAGGACTCATCAACTGAGAAACAAAACCTCTCATTTTGGCACAAACATTGATGCAAGTTTTTGTGATATAATGGCCACCTTCAAAATAAAAGAAGAGTTTTCATCTTGTGTGTTAGGCTTAACTAGTTTTATTCACAAACACATTTGTCTTCAGACTCTATTAGATTAGCTTTCACTGAAAGACTGATGATTGTCAGATGTAATATTTTCTTTTTTTTTTCTTCTTGTTTTCATCTTAACAACCCCGGTGATAAAACAACATGCACTGCAACTGTAATCTCCCGCAAATGAGCTTTACATTTTGGGAAGGACACAATTGATATCGCTATCAATGTGAATTGTGACTTTTATTTTGCTTTCTCTGTTGGACTTACCAAACTAATGTTGTGCCGGGACAACATTGTTTGA
Organism: Perca flavescens; assembly: GCF_004354835.1. Lineage (NCBI taxonomy): Eukaryota > Metazoa > Chordata > Actinopteri > Perciformes > Percidae > Perca > Perca flavescens. The sequence goes on along the minus strand of NC_041340.1, from coordinate 36,994,677 downwards.
TGCATTATGCTCCTGGCTGTCTTGGTAGACAATTAGTCTGACAGATGAATTAAAGAATACGAGGCCATTTTCCACAGGAGATGAATCCCTCCTGCCTAAGCACATATCCTTTTATGGGAGTGCCTATTTTCATATCAGAGGAAGGAGAAACATTAACATTTTAGCGTTTGGTAATTGAATGGTTTAATGGCAGCAATCAAAAAGTTAACCAAGGACATCTTTGTTTTTGAATTTGAACTTTGAATGCAAACTTTGAATGCAATGACACTGGAATAAAAGTCATTTCGAAGGCCGGCTATATTTGTCTTAAATCCCATTAAAATACCAATGATTAAATATAATCTTGTGTAAGTGTAAAGTATTGCTACTGAACGTTCACTGTTTACACATTCAGCAGACACTGAGCCACATTAGCAGTCATTTTGAGTCATATTGAGTTGAATTTAAATGCAATATTCACTCTCTGATTTGGTCTCCATGAGGGAAACATAGTTTAAAGTTCCTTAAACGCTTAATAGAGCTGAGGGGAACATGGGATACATTTCCCCCAGAAATGTATCCATTGCCATCACTAAATTGTCAAATGTTAAAACCTTCGACCCATCTGGAGACTCCTTGTCTACCCAGTTTGCTCTCCAACCTTTAGTTAAAAATCAGGATTTAGTGAGTGTCACGTTTAATTCCTCCCTCTATAAATGTGACCGATGAATTGATCTAAATAAAGCTGGTAATGTCACCATGGCAGGGCCCTCTCCCGTTGTTAAACTGTCCTCTCTCATTATGCAGCAGGTCAGCCATGAGGTTAGAGGGTGTCAGAAGGATAAGACAGAATCTGCTAGTTACACCTCCTGCTGGTCAGTGCATTAAATGGGCTTGATAAGCTTTATTGGGCTGTGTCATTATATGACTGAGTGGTTGATTTAAAAAATCCTGTATCCAGGGGTTACAGTGAAAGATGGATGTATTACCAAGCTCCTCATAATCTGCTCAGATAATTGGGTACTTTAAATATAGGACCCTATCACCAATCTGGGATATATAACCAATTTTTAAAGGTGTAAACAAGGTGATCCTTGAGAAGGTGGTTGCTAATCAGTTATGTGATTTTCTACATAGCAATAGTTTATTTGATGACTTTCAATCAGGATTTAGAAAGCATCATAGCACAGAGACGGCACTGGTGAAAATTACTAACGACCTTCTAACTGCTGCAGACAAAGGACTTGTCTCCATTCTTGTTTTACTAGATCTTAGTGCTGCATTTGACACTATTGACCATTCAATCCTGTTACAGAGATTGGAACACTTAGTTGGCATTAAAGGAATTGCTCTAAGCTGGTTTAAGTCCTATTTCTCTGATCGATCTCAATTTGTTAATGTTAATGATAAATCCTCCAAGTACGCAAAAGTTAGCCATGGGGTTCCTCAAGGCTCAGTGCTTGGACCAATTCTATTCTCCTTATATATGCTTCCTCTAGGCAATATTATTAGGAAACACTCAATTAACTTTCACTGTTATGCGGATGACACCCAATTATACTTGTCAATCAAACTGGACGAAACCAGTCAGCTAGCTAAATTTCAAACGTGCATTAAAGATATAAAATCCTGGATGACCTATAATTTTCTGATGTTAAACCCTAACAAAACTGAAGTTATTGTACTGGGACCTAAACACCTCAGAACCTCATTATCTAAAGATATAGCTACTCTGGATGGTATTGCCCTGGCCTCCAGCACTACTGTCAGAAATTTAGGAGTTATTTTTGATCAGGATATATCCTTTAATGCCAATCTAAAACAAACCTCAAGAACAGCCTTTTTTCATCTTCGTAACATTGCCAAAATTAGGAATATACTGTCTCAAAACGACGCTGAAAAACTAGTGCATGCATTTGTTACTTCCAGGCTGGACTATTGTAACTCCCTACTGTCTGGTTGCTCAAATAAGTCCCTTAAGACTCTCCAGCTGATCCAGAATGCTGCAGCGCGTGTTCTCACAAGAACTAAGAGAAGAGATCATATTTCTCCTGTATTAGCTTCTCTGCACTGGCTTCCTGTTGAATCCAGGATTGAGTTTAAAATCCTTCTATTGACCTACAAAGCTCTAAATGGTCTAGCACCATCATATCTAGAAGAGCTCCTAATACCTTATTGTCCCACTAGAGCACTGCGCTCCCAGAATGCAGAGTTACTGGTGGTACCTAGAGTCTCTAAAAGTAGAATGGGAGCAAGAGCGTTCAGTTATCAGGCTCCTCTCCTATGGAACCAGCTCCCGATCTGGGTTCGGGGGGCAGAAACTGTAATCGCTTTCAAGAATGAACTTAAAACTCTTCTATTTGATAAAGCTTATAGTTAGGGAGTGAGGAGTTGCAGTGTTCACCTAACTGGCCCACCTGCTTCTCTTCATAATTGTTAGACTAATAATACATAACAAAGTAGAGGGAGACAGGCCAGCCAAGCCCGATCCGGCAGGGGAGAGTTCTAAGCCGAAAAAGCTACCTCTCCTTATGACCTGTCTCTCTTAGTTACGCTGTTATAGTTACGCTGTTATAGTTTTAGACTGCCGGGGGACTTCCTTCCTTTGACACACTGAGCTGCTCTCTCCTCTCCCTTTCTATTACTTTTACTATTACTATTTGTGTGTATCCAGTCCCAGAAATGCTTGTTACTAATCCTAGCTTCTGGGGGAGTTTACTCCCCGAGTCCTTATGTTTTTTCCCCAGCGTATTTCCTTGGAGAACGTTGGCACCAAGATCCTGGTTCCAGCTGTCGCCGTGGTCCTGCTGCACTCCCTGCCGAGCTCAGCGGTGCCCTGCAATGTCATGCTTCTTCCGGCTGAACCCTGCTGCCTCCTGCTGAACCCTGCATGAACCCTGCTGCTTCCTGCTGAACCCTGCAGCTTCCCGCTACATCCAGTCACTGTTCCATTATTAATGTGACTATTATTGCCACTGTTCATCACACCCCCAACCGGCCCGTCAGACACCGCCTACCAAGAGCCTGGGTCTGTCCGAGGTTTCTTCCCAAGAGGGAGTTTTTCCTCGCCACTGTCGCACTGCTTGCTCTTGAGGGAATTACTGTAATTGTTGGAATTGTTGGGGCTTTGTAAATTATAGAGTGTGGTCTGGACCTACTCTATCTGTAAAGTGTCTCGAGATAACTCTTGTTATGATTTGATACTATAAATAAAATTGAATTGAATTGAATTGAATTAAACACACAGGTCATGACCTCATGAAATCACAAAATCTATGCAGCCGAGCAGATTTTATTTGAACATTCACCTGAAGATAAGACAGCGTTTAGTGCCCTCCTCGTCCTTGTGAATCTCAGCGGGACTGTTAGTGTCTTGATGGAAGGTTACCTCCTGGTATAAAACACTCAGCCTCTGCAACAACAACTTTATAGAACACCTGTGGGAGCGGACTTTTATGAACTCATCGGCTGCATGGTTTTACATTTTTAAGTTGGCAAAGTGACAAATGCTGCAGGAAACAAACAATGAGTCCTCAAGACACCTGAACCTCACGTGCTGCATGCAAATGGCCAAAGTCATATGGTCCATACCAAAATGCTTTGACCTTTGATGACTTACACAGAAGCATTTAATGAAATCCCAATTGAGGAGAAATTAGGATTACACAGTACAGTGTGGTGCCATCCCAATTTGGGAAGTTCCTCTCTTCCTGAAGGTGTATTTAAACTCATGCTGGAGGCGTTAAGTTCAGCTGAACCTTCAATGAAAACAAAGATATTGTGGGTGCTGTAAACACAGATGCTTAACCCAAATACCTCAGCACAGACAGAATGTGTTAAAACACTGTAATTCCGTGATGGATTAAAAAAGCTTCTGGATGGCCTACAATCGTCAGAGCACCTCGTTGAAATGGCGTATTTCTCTGCTTCTACACAAAAAAAAGTAAGTATCCACACTGTATTGATCTGGAGATATTAAATACGACATATAAGGTATGTATTTTCCTGTCGTGGGCAACAGTATCGACTTAAGACAGCTGTTACTTCTCCCGTCATCTATGGAGACACAGAGTTTATTACTACTCTGCCTGAGAAATGTTATGAGGTTATGTAGGACATTGACCTGAATGAGACCTGGGTACCACTGTCTCAACTTACATAGCATGAGTTCGTAAGCTGGAAATTCCACCACAGTCCCACTAAGACATTACAATTTTAAAAATATACACATTCAATTAGTCATCTTGAACCGTGGGGCCAATTCTCATAAAGATTATTTGATGATTCTGCATCAAACACATTACATTTTGCCATAATCAAGGTCAAAACAATGAGTCAACAGCAGTTGTTCAAAGTGTTAACACTCAATTAGCACTCTTTTTTTAAATAACTACCGCCCATTTGCATGCATTTTGCATAACCAAGCTGGCAGAGGCTGACTGAGAAGAGCAGTAGTTATATATCTCCTTGTTGCAGAGCACCTTGATTCTTATGGGGGCAGTTGAAATTCTGCAGAAGCCAAGTTTTCATTTTCATGGCTGCATTTACATGCTGTCCTACTGTCGGCCCCCTTGAGTTATATCAATGGGCTTTATCACCTTAAATAAAGCAGAGGTAAATGTTGCTGAGAAAGGGTAAAGCATAGGCACTCTGCAGTATGAATGTTGTATTTTGTGTGTACGCAGGCGGGCATGTGTAAGCCTGTGTGTGTGTGTGTGTTTTATTTAATGCTCTAAATCTTGAGCCTGTATGTGTGTGTAAACTATAAGCATTCTGCAGACTCGGCTTCTCATGCCGTTTTTGCGGTTCTGCTGAAGATGCGCTTTCAGCTCAGGGCTGCAGGAGGTCACTGTCTGCATGCACACACACACAGAGACACACACAGAGACACACACGCACACGCACGCACACACACACACACACACACACACACACACACACACACACACACATGTCCATGTATGCCCACATCTGTACCTTTCCTGACATTTGACATATATGGATCCGGCTGCCAGTAAAAGAAGTCCATTCCCCTGGTGACATTTACCTGGGGTTACCAGAAATCATTAGTTAAGGTCAGTTGTATAACTCCTGAATAGGGAGGGGGATAACAGACTTGATTCCATCTATAATGTTTCAGTGGGCTGTGGGGTATAGCTGGATACTGTACAGCAATGTGTGTGGGTACACTGAGCAAAAATGTCCTCTGGAATAGATTTTACACAATTTGATGAACACTGTGTAGAAGATATCTTTAGAAATACACTTCTTATCTTCTTACAGAACTGTGCTTAGGGACAAGGAAAATAGGGGAGGGTCATGTGTTTTTATTCTTTGTTGATGGGAGGGTCATCCAATTTATTTTAGTCTACAGGGGACGGTCTCCCAACTTTTGTATTCATGAGAAGAGCAAAATTTCAAAGTGGCTTGTTTGGTGCATATTTATCCATGTAGCTCCATGTAGCTCTCTCAGTCTCGGCCCCTATCGCTATCAGATGGGTCCCTCCCTATTTAGTCAGCCAGACCTGTAGCTTAGAGACCGTGGGATTTCCCAAACTGAATAAACTCCGCTCGCACATATAAACACAAAACTGCTTTGCTAGCTCAATAGAGAGCCGAAGTCACGCCCTTCTACTTCCGGTCCATGGGACCTTTATTCGGAAAAAAAAATATGAACGAGAGTCAATGGAGAGATAATAATTATTTTTTTAACCCGTTTGAATTGAGCCATGGATTACAAATATGATGTTTGTCAATTTAAAACATTAGTTTTCAACCGAAGAAAGTCTCAGTTTAATGTTAAACTGTTGAAGTATAAGACTATGAAAATACGTAATTAGAAAGACTACACACTTCAATGTGTCATGGATGACATCTCGCTGAAGCTACGATGTCTGTGTTTATTGTACCTGTGTGTGTGTGTGTGTGTGTGTATCGTACCGGGGATGTAACGTTACTCTAATGAGCAGAGGATCTTGCTTGTTCTTTTGCTCATCTGCTGAAAACACTTATAACTTTACATGTGTTGTTTAACAGAGCTAAGCTAGCTAGCTAGCGAGCAAGCCGAGCATCAAGCTAGGTGAGGTAGATTGTGTGAGACGGGAGATGTAGTTCACTGGGAGCTGTAGTTCACTGGGAGCTGTAGTTCACTGAGCGGTCTCACACTAAACTAAGAGGTCATATGACAAACCTCTGGCTAACTGAGACTCGGTTGAAAAATTATGTTTTAAATTGACGAACATCATATTTGTAATCCATCGCTCAATTCAAGCGGGATCAAAAAATAATTTGCTTCTCCCCGTTCACTACCGTTCATATTTTTTCTGAGTAAAGGTCCCATGAGGTCCACAGGAAGGGGCGGGACTTTGGCTCTCTATCGTGTTGTAACTGTCAAATAATTGTATTCATTAGCATGATTGCCATACTGTTTAGTTCAAAAACATCCAAAACACCGTACGAAAACATGGCTGACCAGACGCAAGCTTTTATTTTGAAAAGCCGAAACCTCGTGCCGCGGATAGCACCGGCCGGCAGCTGGGAAGGCATGAGACGGGAGGTATATCCTTTCGGTCCCGGTGATTATTTGTGAAATTGTGCAAACGACAGCCTTTTCAAGGGATTTGAGAAGGACGCAGTGGTAGCATGCAAGCTCCCAAATTGACGCTCGTCTGAGAAATGGAGTTTTGGATAATGTTCAGTTTTGGCAGTTTTACCATGGATGTATTAAGAGAACTGGAAACAGTGTTCAGCGGGAAGCCCCGTACGTTCCAATGAGAGTGCTCAACAGCGCATAAAGCAAACATGGAGCTCGGATCTTCCACATTGTTAGTCCATGACGTCACGATGGACACGTGCACTAGCAACAATTTGTTTGTGTTGTCTTAGCAACCGGTGGCAACATGCTCGTTCATGAGCGTCTCTCTCGTGTCTCTTACAAGTGGCAAACTCATGAACTCGCCGTTTTCATTGTCTAAAATATTCACTAACGTTAAACATTGTGTTTTCGTTGTTCCCGATCGTTTACATGCTTAGCTAAATAAACGATAGATGTATTTAGCTAGACAACCAAGGAGATTTAATAATTATGTTGTGCTACTAGCTAGCTAGCGCTAGCAGTCAGCCTGCAGTTTCGTGAACAAAGCTCATCCATGGCTTCATCCCTCATCCACGTTACAAGCTTTACAGCATACAGCCCTCGGATGGATCACGTTCATCATGCCAAATTTAGTAATTCTGAATTCGCTTCTAGTGAATGTTAAAAATTTTAAAAACGTGACGTTTCAAACTAGGACCCTTAAGTGTTCGGGTTGGTAAGTTGATGTACCCCGAAACAAATTATCTGCTGAAATGTAGACGTTTCTTTCACCATGCAATGTCTATATGAAAAGTCTTTCTGGGCCATGGGGTGCAGTACCACCCCTATCCGCTAAGCCCATGGTGGCTTTTAGACATGGCGCTCTTCCTGGGGGCTTGAGTTTTACCCATAGACAGTATATAATGGACCAATAGACCCCGTTGCTCTGGATGGAGGCTATTAGAAGCACTTTTCCGGTGATCTCTTGCTTTACTGCACACAGACAACGTAAATGTGACGTGAGCAACGTGTCTGAAAGTTGTAAGTCTTCTGGTAGCTGTGCCAAGAGAAATATCAATCATTTCCAATCTTACAGAGACGGAGAGCGTAGGTATATGTAAGGAGATAACATAAGCACAGGCTAATTATTGCTAACTAACGTGCTAGTTAACATTAGTAATTAAACCTAAACAGCTAATGTAAGTCGAAACTGCCTGCGAGCTTCTCCTGTACTATATGGTAATTCCTCTACTGTGCGACAGTAAGTCACTTGGTTATGACACAATCGTTAGCCTATTTTTACAAAAACGTCTGCTACGGAGCTATAACGTGAGGTACAAGGTAATGGAGCCTTTTATACATTGTTGTGTTTCTTTAGAAATAAACAATGGACAAATAGAGTCTTTAAACACTTCAGATGTAAAGTTATTTGCAGTCAAGTGACATAAAAAAAAAATGGCGGTCAGTGTAATGCAAACAAGAGGTGATCGCTTCGTAGCAACAAAATGGCGCCATCGTAGGTTCACGTTCTGAAGCGAAGCTTACCCCCTTGGTTTTACCTATGCTAAAATATTCAATGACTGAGGAAGCCTAGTGACGAGTCCATAGCAACCAGTGTTGAATGTTACCCAGTGTGCTTTGCTGAATGGTCTCAATGTTTTATTGTTTTATTTCATGTGAATACTAGTTTACTAGATGAGTAACTTAGTATTTGAAGTAACGCAGGAAGTGTGCATTTAGTTTCCATGCTTATTGTGTTTCTACAACAATGTTAGTGAGTAAATCTACTGAAATGGCCCCCACACCACAACAATGTTAGTGAGTAAATCTACTGAAATGGCCCCCACACCACAATGTTAGTGAGTAAATCTACTGAAATGGCCCCCACACCACAACAATGTTAGTGAGTAAATCTACTGAAATGGCCCCCACACTATAACAGAGGAGTGGGATGCGTCAGATGAGAATGCAGCAATTTAGCCATCTATGTTATGGCTGTAAAAGATCAATGGAAATCTGTACAGCTTTGCCAAGTGCAAATCAGTACAATAAGTTGTTGGGGAGGGTCATCCAAAATGTATTGTTGATGAAGGGAGGGTCAGGTCTGTTTTGACTAAAGGTCCCAAAACTCCACCGGTGGCCCCTTAACAAACAGTCCCTTATACAATCTGAAATTTGAAAACAGTTCTGTATTCCCTCTACGAAGACCCGAAATTCCAGACTTTATTTCGGTATGTTTTGGTAAACTTTTGAATTCCTCCTGAGAGGCTGACTCCGCTCCCTCTGAAAACACAACTGTAGAGAATAACGAGGGAAATCAAGACGCTGTGCTCAGAAATATATGGTAAATACAAACACAATTGTGTATGAGTTGTGTGTGTGTGTGTGTGTGTGTGTGTGTGTGTGTATATGTTTGCAGCTGAAATGTAATGAGTACCAGTGAAGAGATTTAGAATAGGCTAATGCACTGAGGTGTTTGTGGTCTTTGTGAATAATCTTTTTTCTGACTAACTTGCTATACACCACATAGATATAAAGAAAATCACTTAATATGCCTCTTTTTCATCCTATACACTTGATTTCTATGAAGGTAAATATGGTGCAAAACGTGAGAGCTTGTAGAATACAATGTGAGAACTTGCATAACAAAGAATTTGAACTTGTATGTTAAAATTTGCACTTGTAAAAAATATTCACACATGTGATCTGAATTTGAAGTCACAAAAAAAAAAAAAAAACACGAGAGCTTGTTCAAAAAATCTGAACTTGTAAAATGAAATTTGCACACATTTGTGAAAATATTCACAAATGTGTAGATTGATATTTGCATGAACACAATGACAGCTGCAAACTTGTAATGCAACATTTACTTGTGTACCTTTTTTTTTTTACTCAGATTCATTTTCCATCACAGCCACAATTCAGTGATTACAACCTCTCGAATCTGTCCCTGTATGCGCTCTCTCGCATCACAAAGTGGCGAATCTGCGCCTCGACTTTTGCAACACTTGTTGCGATACATTTGGTGCAAAACTAATTTGTACCTGTGGACTACGGCTGTGGAGCTATGAGCCAACAGAACGGGGAAAGCAGGGTTTCTATCGCCAGATGAGGGACAACTCTGTCCGGCTTATTTAGCTATGTAGCATGGAAGCCTGGTGGAATAGCAAGCTAGCGTTAGCTAACTAACCAACCAGCCTGCTTCTAATACCTTTTAATTATCTTAACACTTTTTAACAGTCAAACTGAAACTCTGGCGGTGAGCTCCAGGTCCTGCAGCCGCAGACGGACCCTCACCAGTGGGGATCGGCCAGCGGAGCAACGTTACTATTATTGCCAGAAAGCTTCGCTGCCGACCTCGACCTGCAGTCGGAGCTCCAGCGGGACACGGAGTTTCCCGCACCTGGTAGCAGCGGCACATCCCCCGGCCATGACCACAGCTTGCTTTGCTGATGTTGTGCCCACATTTTGCATCACTGCCAATCATTGCACCCGGTTGGGCAGCAACAATAGCTTCTGCAGAATTCCATCCACCTCGCGGGCAGCAGCAATCATTTCTGCCGAATAATGCGTCATCTTTTAACCCTCATTGATGCGAATTGCACCCAGGTAGCAAGGAAATGATAGTCTGATAAAACATTGATGTCTCTAAACGTTCTAAAATTATAATCATCATTGATGAACATGACAAAGAAATGTGTATAGCCTACATTTTAATTAAACAGTAGCTACTTTGCCTTATAAAATCATTATTTCCCCTTGTGGATGGAAGTCTCGGCAGGGATGCAGAACTTGGCACGTGTTACCCGCTGATGACGGTCCATCTGCGGCTGCAGGACCTGGAGCTCACCGCCAGGGTTTCAGTTTGACTGTTAAAGTGTTTAGATAACTAAAAGGTATTTATTTAGAAGCTGGTTAGTTAGCTAACGCTAGCTTGCTATTCCATCAACACTGGCGGTGAGCTTCAGGGGGGATGTGCCGCTGCTACCGGGTGCGGGGCTCTCCGTGTCCCGCTGGAGCTCCGACTGCAGGTCGAGGTCGGCAGCGAAGCTTTCTGGTGATAATAGCGATGTTGCTCCGCTGGCCGATCCCCACTGGTGACGGTCCGTCTGCGGCTGCAGGACCTGGAGCTCACCGCCAGAGTTTCAGTTTGACTGTTAAAAAGTGTTAAGATAATTAAAAGGTATTAGAAGCAGGCTGGTTGGTTAGTTAGCTAACGCTAGCTTGCTATTCCACCAGGCTTCCATGCTACATAGCTAAATAAGCCGGACAGAGTTGTCCCTCATCTGGCGATAGAAACCCTGCTTTCCCCGTTCTGTTGGCTCATAGCTCCACAGCCGTAGTCCACAGGTACAAATTAGTTTTGCACCAAATGTATCGCAACAAGTGTTGCAAAAGTCGAGGCGCAGATTCGCCACTTTGTGATGCGAGAGAGCGCATACAGGGACAGATTCGTGAGGTTGTAATCACTGAATTGTGGTTGTGATGGAAAATGAACCCGAGTAAAAAAAAAAAAGTACACAAGTAAATGTTGCATTACAAGTTTGCAGCTGTCATTGTGTTCATGCAAATATCAATCTACAGATTTGTGAATATTTTTTCTACAAGTGCAAATTTCAATTTACAAATTCAGATTTTTTTTACAAGCTCTCGTGTTTTTTTTCTTTTTGTGACTTCAAATACAGATCAAATGTGTGAATATTTTTTACAAGTGCAAATTTTAGTTGTACAAGTGCAAATTTTAACATACAAGTTCAAATTTTTTGTTCTGCAAGTTCTCACATTGTATTCTACAAGCTCTCACGTTTTGCACCATATTTACCTTCATAGATTTCTCACAATACATCTACTTACAGAAGAGCTTCCACAGACTTACGATTGAGTGTAGCTATGGTGCATACTAATAAGAAAGTGCGTGCACAAAAGAAACTCCAAAATTTACAGCCCACTGATGCAAATGGATTCATCAGAAAGCAACCTCATTGGCTCACTTCGGTTAGCTCAAATCAGTTGACGGGGAAGGAAAGAAATATTCTGATCATGCACCACTGGCATAAGTTATTTCTGTCTCTCTCCCCCTTTTCTCAGTGATCCGTGTCTCAACTGAGTGGACTGGAGTGTCCGTGAAGACTCATAAGTGGTTAACTGAGGACTGCGGAGGATCACCAGTCATTCAATGACACAACATGAAACAACACTTGGACATAATGCAATATCACAGCGCTAATCCAATTTAATCATACCTGGGGGGTAATTGATGGACACAAGTAAAATCCAATAAAGCAAATAGAAATGTAGTAATGATAAACTATCATTCTTAACAGCCTTGCCTAAAATATATTTTCTTTACTGTGCTTTCTGACCACATATATGCACAAATGCCTGCACCTACAAGTGCCTACAAATGCATGCAGCTGAGAAGAACAGAAAGCTGCTATATATATATATTCTCATCTGATGCAAAAATGCTTTAGCACTGGGTCAGAATAAAGCATTTTTGCAAGGCACTGTTTGTTTGCCAAGCTGTGTAGAGCTGAGAAGTCTGTGAACCCTTTGCCAAGCTGCGCAAGACAGGATTGGACTAGACTGGACTGGATAATTCCCTCGTCGTGTCGCTGGAAGTCCACATGTATTATTTTTGGAAGAAGGAACGGATACAGGCAGGTAGGACGCTGGCTATGCCAGTGGAAACAAACTTTGTTCCAGTCCAACACAAAATAGATTTTCTTTTCTGTCAGCTCAATTCTCTGTTTTTGTCAAGTCTGAAATGACCAGTCAATGGATACACACACAAAGTGGAATAATATTATCTATCATGCGACCATATAGCGTAGATTCATGCTCATGTCATTGTAAGTGTACACTGAGAGCTATGTAACGATGTGTTTCAGAAAATAAAACTGCATTCTCAATTTAGAAACAGCAAGGAGTGTGATTCAGGAAGTCCTGCTATTTTGGGTGGAAAAGAAACATTAGTAAGTGCCCAGGGAGGTGATGGAGAGGATGATTGAGGAATTTCAGGGATTTTTTTGTAGCCTACCGGAGTCCTCCCTGTGGTGAGTGGAATAAAACACTGGAAATGGTATAGGCTATATTTAAATGATTTCATAATCATATGGTAAGACTCCTAAGTAAGGTTACAAATCCTGAATATTAATGTCAATGTTTAACTTCACATTGAGTTGAACATTAATTTCAATTCTACTGCTTGATATGTTTAGATTTTAGATGAGAGCTACTGATTTACTGTTATACATCAAAATAATGACAGTAAGTGGTGCTGTTACATTGACATGGCTGGTGGTGGATGTTCAGCACAAGCTAATAAACATGCAAAAATAGAATGGGCTCCTTCAGGCTTTATTTTACTTAGTAATGCTTACGTCAACATTTTGTGCACACACATGTATACACAACCTATGTAATTCACAACAGCTGAAAAACACTGCACTTCTTTCTGTTATTTCCCTTCAGTCTGTCTCTTTTTCCATCTCATCTCTGTTTAAAGCAGATTCATGAAGCCATGGGATAGGGGAAGACAGTTTTTAACAAAGTTAAACACTTTAAACTTTGATTGTGTGAAAACGTATCCTTGCGATCTTTCTGGACACAGTCTGCAGCAACACAAGTCTCTGTAGCCATGCTAGTGGTTCTTTGAGGCTAAATGCAGGAAAGTCAATATGCCAACATGCTCACAATGACAGTGCTAACATGTAAACCGTTTTGCAAATTTGCATTTTTGTGGTTTCGCACACCTAGGAAATACAAATTTGCATAATGTTTACCATATTCACCATCTTAGTTTAGCTTGTTAGCATGCTAACATTTGCTAATTAGCACTAAAGCATTAAAGAGAATAAATAGTCTCTGTGTTCCAGTAATCAACCCACCCAGTGAAATACACCGGCTCTTCATCCACTACCCGCCAGTTCACCTTCAGTGGTAGCCAACGCTACTGCCAGGACCTAGTGAAAGTTTTGCCAAGTGTTTTTGACCTGTGGCTAACATTTCTGTGTCTCTTCCTTGCTCTAGTCCACCACCTGTGTTTAAGACGCTGCCTGCTGGCTCAGAGCCGTGTTCTGGAATACGCTGCACTCCAGACAGGGGCGTAGCACAAAATTCTGGGCCCTGTAGAAAGGCATTTTCTATGGGCCCCTCCCCACATCCACAGCTATTCATTCTAGCATCTTTTTAGGCCCTCCTCACATGAGGGCCCTGGGTAGGCTACTCAGTCCCCTTTTATCCCCCAGTCTGACCCCCCTGACTCCAGTTCTCCATTGTGTACTGGGAACCTCTCACCGGTCTGCTCGCTTCCCACCGTGACTCATCAGTTCTCCTGCTTCCTTTCTTTGCCTTTTTTGAATGACTATACCTGAGTTAACTGTCCATCTGCCCAGTGTCTGCTTATGGATCCATTCCACAGAACCATTACAATGACATGATGAACAGTGGAAATTATTGTAACAGTTAAGAAAATAGAACTATAGCTAAATGTAATAATAGTAGTAGTAGCAGTGGGCGTTGGGCAAGACCACTGCAGCAGCTGCACACAGATGGAAAGGGAGAGGAGCTTAGTCTAAACCTAGCAGCATAACTTACAGTTTTTTTTTCGATTGCTAAATGACAGTGGGCACAACTGGAGTCACATGTGCAAAACTCAAACCACAGTCAGCATTACCAACAGTCACCTGAGCTAAACAGTTCACATCACCTGCAGAACTCATTCAAAGCAACACAACTCTCAGCACATGTCTCAAAACAGACTCAGTGCAGCCAAACACTATGCACAAGCCTCACTGAGACAACACACACTGTCACTCAGAACACACTGAGGGTAAAAACACTAGTATCAAACACCAATACAGAAAATACAAACTTTTTCATTTTTACAGTTTGAACAATTGGAACGACTTGACACTACTGAATAGTTTATTTAAGGAAAAGATATAGATTGTATAATATACCAATTTTTAAGGTAAACAAGAAGGAATGAAAATCAGCAGTTTTCTTCAATATAGTATTTTGTCTCTGGTAATTTATGGAATTACTGGGGGAAAAAAACTAAAGGTACATAACAGTACCAAAGAATAGTGTGACTAATTCTGTCTCTCTCCAGCATCATGTGGCAAGTGTTCTTCATCACATTGGATGTCTGCATCATCTCTCATGCTTTCACCGCCATTACTTTCTAAAAAAACGTAAGAATGCAGTTTTACAATTGTAAAGATATAGTGTTTTTCACTTTTTTTCATAGCTGTGTATATAACCTCAGACATCTTACCTGGACATATTGGTATCTTTGCTCTTTTATCTGTTTCTCTCAAACGGTATAGTCTATAATTGTTTCATTCTTATTTGGTGTTTGTATACAAAAAAAGGCTTTCTGAGCTTTCTCTGTATAAATACCATATATGTTCAATAACTAGTCTAAAACAAGACACTGAAATTACAATCAGCAGTGTTTGATAGGCACCAGACTGAAATCTATTATGATTTGAATGTGTGGTTAACAGTGTTGACAGCAGTGTGTTAGCATTTGAACAAAGTGCTGTAAATCTACAGTGTTGTGAACCTTGTGGTTAAAGTCATGGGATAAGTGTGTAGAGTTTTGAAAACTGTGTTCAAGCGATGAAAAATGAACTAGAGTTTGGTCTACATGAACTGCTGCTGTGCAGACTGGAGTTAGAGTTTTGCACATGTGACTCCAGTTGTGCCAACTGTCGTTTAGCAATCGGAAAAAACTGTAAGGTCTGGTCCAAGGCAAAACTAGGCCTGCCCTAACTATAACCAATGGCGCTAGATGAAAGGCTAATTCATCCTGAGGGGGACACGAATGTCTGTACATTTTCATGGTAATCCATATAGTTGAGATATTTTAGTGGTGGACCCACCGACTGACATTTCCATCCATTTGGATCCAACTGCTAGTAAAAAATGCTTCTCATGCATCTTTAATACATTTAGTTTGTTTTGTCTATCTGTCTTTCTGTCTGTGTATATATATATATATATATATATATATATATATATATATATATATATATATATATATATATATATCCATATAGCGTTTCTTCACAGGACTTTGACTAAAATGATAATCATCCTGCAGTCCAACTTTGAAAGCAAATAGATATCATATGACACTCTGAGTGTGTGTGTGTGTGTGTGTGTGTGTGTGTGTGTGTGTGTGTGTGTGTGTGTGTGTGTGTGTGTGTGTGTGTGTGTGTGTGTGTGTGAGAGAGAGACCATGCTAAAAGCAAGCAGTGGAGAGACGGAGGGGGGAAATTGCTTATGTTTTGCGGGTCAGTGTTCTTGTAATGTGTGAAGAAGAAGACACTGGTTTAATTACAACTCCCTTCAAACACAAACAGATCATGAAAGATCCACTTGCAGGTTTCCTCTGCTGTGTAAACACATACACAAAATACCTCATGGGCACAATAAAATGAAACAATTGAGAGGTTATTGTGAGAGCACTGGTGAATTCAGCGCTTTTGTTGTTTTTAATGGTTTGTGTCAACTCTTTTGTAAAGATAACCCTGCAAGTGACCATACGTCCCGTTTTGACCGGGACAGTCCCGATTTTGAAGTTAATGTCCCGAGTCCCGACAAAAGCCTGTCGGGACGCTAAAATGTCCCGGTTTTAGGAGGAGCGGCGTCAGACGATTTTGCTGGGGCTTGAGCCCCGAATGTTTTGAGTGTAGTCCCAAATGTAACTTTTTCCAGATTATTTTTCCGAGGCGAATAGAATGGGCAGCTACATGCAGGGTCCGACCATGTTGTGTTTGTTGCTATCACCTAGCAACCGTCTCTACGTGGAGGAAAAGCTGTGAAAGCCGGGTGAAGTTTTCGGAGGAATCCTAGCCAAATCAGTGTAATACATTGATGCCATCAACACAAAGATACTACTGATTTAGTTTGAAGTTCCTGTGACGTGATGTTTACAGTCTATTGTTCAGACTCAACCACACGGAGCTCTGAAGAAGACCTGTGCGTCTCTTAGTGTCCACTCTCTCTGTAAAAGGCAGCGCAGCCTCAGGTTATAACGGATGCGCTCTGCTGTCGACATGCTGCGGTAGATGTGTTGCGTTTGGGCTCCGTGTATTTCTGCAGTAGATTCGGTTTTCCACCTCCGATGTAGAGCAGCGTACGGCCACTTCCCTAGCTAAACTCTTTGTCTCATTCAGACACCCAAACAGGGCTCTGTGTCTGTCAGAAGGTCTGAGAGCTACAGCAATCACGTAAAACCAGACTATGGTGCAGGTAGATTTCTGAAATAAAATTTCAGTGACTGAAAATTATAACTTCATTTTTCTCAAAATCACGACTCCTCCAAATCACAGAGAACACAGATATACTGTATTTTGAATGTGCACAAAGTTTTGGACATTGCTCAAACACATCTGAAATATTACACTCCAGGGGTTTATTAATAGGCCTACATTAACAACAAAAGAGCAAAACAGGAGGGAGGAGTAAATGATGCCTAGGCTACATGTGTGCTGACTCAGCTATAATTAGAAAAGTCCATCCAAAGGAGAATACATATTTGAAAGCAATACATAATGCCTGTTAGCCTTACTTCAATATATTCCATTAAGTTTTTATATTTGGATTGTAATCTATTTTTCTCTTTACATAACGATATTTGCAGCATACATTGATTCAGAAAAAGGTAGAAATAAGTGCATAAAAATTCACCAGAATGCAGGAAATGAAGTGTTTAATGCTTTAAAATTTTTCAATCATTTTAATTCTTTTGGTGTTATTGGAATAAATAACACTTCAAAAATCTTTTTTAGAAAAGTCTCAACATAAATCTCATTCTGAACTGAAAAAGGCTGTTGCTGCAATTTTGTTAATTTTACTGAAAAAAACAAAAAAAACATTTATTATTAGATGAGGAGCCTATGATCAAAATAATGAAGTTACTGTCTATGTCTGACCTCGGCTGGCACATGTTTACGTTAAAAAGCGTGTGCGCGTGCACAAGCACTACGGTCACACGCAAAGTGTCCTGGTTTCAGCTCCCGGAAATCTGGTCAGCCTATCCAGGGGAGTTCTCATATTTCATTCACATCAAGACATCGGCTGTTTTTCGGTTTTCACAGGAAGGAGTAATATCTTGCAAACTATGTTTCAAGGTATCTAATGAATTTAAGTAGCCTGGCTGACACCAGACCCTTCTCAGCTGTAACTGAGAGGGGGTCTGGGAAAGGTTCATTGACAGTTCATTTCCAAAGGGGCGTCACCAATGGACGCCGCTCAAATGCCTCTGGGAGCATTGGATAGTCCTTCAACCAATCAGAGGACGCTGCGCTTCGGTAGCCGCCATGTTGAATGTAAACAAAAAGGTGCTCGCCGTCGCTGCGCTATTGACGTCGCGTAAAGCCCGCCTCAGTGGTTGTGATTGGTGCCTCGATTTTGGGGACATTGGAAATGGGTTTGAATGGGCTCTTCGCCAGACTGACTCGCAGAGCAAATCTCAAATTTGCCGGAAGTTCGTCAGGGTTTGCATGCATTTATCAAGTTTGTCAAACTTGCCACAGCACTCCACGAGGGAGTTTGCTTGGTGTTGTCACTCAGCTACAATGTCACCCTGGAAAATGAATTGTCTGCATTCCTTACGCAGAGACAGAGGGAAGGGGATGAGTATAGTAACAGTAGGGGACAGTAATTGAACCCTAGAGTTATTGATTTAGTCAGAGTATCACTACGGGAGACCTAGGGCCAAGATACATTGTCTGTAAAACTCTTAACATTTACTGTGCTAATAGCAGGCTTGCTGTAATCATGTTTTTTTTTTCTCGCTACCTCTCTGAGCTTTTCTTCCCTCTCTCCTCTTTTATTTCCTCTCAGCCTGTTTCACATGACTTCTTTCTAATGTACCGTAAGTACTTTTCTACTTCCTCTTCCTCGTCCACCTCCCACCTCACATTTTCTCTTTGCCCTTTATCTTCCTGCCTTCAGCTGAAGCCAGCACCCCACGGAACCTTTCTGCTCTCCCACCCTGTGTGTCTAATTCCCTCAGGAGCACTGAGATCATATATATGCTTGCGATGGTGCACACTTCTTCCAGCTGCAGTAAAGTCATGTTTCTCTCCCCGGGCCTGAAGCCAAAGGCCAGCACTGATGTTTTACAACGAACTACCACGGAGGAGCAGATGGAAGTGCAGCGACGGCACTTTCCCACCTCAGTCCCTGGCCTCCTCACCACTCCCCCTGCAGCCCTGCAGCCCCCTGGGGAGCCATGAAGATAAGGATTGAACATCTCCGGATGCCACTTTGCATAAATGTTTAATAGCAGGGAAAACATTAGCATCAGTAATTAAAGCAGTAATTTAAGCGTAGACGCCATCAACAGGCGAGCTACTTCCACGCTGGAATAACACCAGTGAAACACAGTAATTAGCTTTGCGTTGATTGGAGGGGAGAAAGTTTCAAGCATGTGTGTTTGTGTGTGTGTATGTGTGTATCTGCACACACATTACAAAGGAGGACATACCTTTCATGTTTGCCTACTTTCTTGAAGGAGAGAGTTTTGCAAATAGCTCGTGCTTGCACTGGATTCACGATTGATCTGCTTCTCCCCACGTGGCCGTGCTCATGATTGATTGCATGTGAAGGTGTGCACATAACACCCAGTGTGTGCATGTGTGTTGAATGGCATTTGACATTGGTTTGGACGATGTTTAACATTGGCCCGAGGAGGTCAAATATTGTCTAGGACTTCCCTAAGGAAGCTGATGTTGTCCTATGTCATCATCCATGTCCTGTGAGCCTTTCGCTCTCTCTAATTCCCCTTAAACTCTAGACTCTAACCTTTCTATCTGTCTGGGACCTCTGGGACAGTACCCTGCATTCTTTTTCATTAAAGTGCTATGATAGCAATATGTCTGTGAGGGCGGATGAGATGTTTTGCTTTTTTCCACTGGCATCAAAAATCGTTAGGAGTGCGAGGAGGTCAGCCTGGCTCGTATCTGGCTTTTAATGGCTCCTTAAAGCTAGGCCCCAGGGATGGGTGTAAAATCACACACACACACACACACACACACACACACACACACACACACACACACACACACACACACACACACACACAAACTGCAGGGTGTCTGAAGCAAAGACCTTGCTCTCATCTCTCTTTATTTCACTCTTTTTTTCTCATTCTCTCCGTTTCTCTAGCCAAAGAGCTGCAGCCTTTGACGTATTGCAAAAGACTATTGCCGGAGCATCAGCGCAATTGTATGATTCAAACTCATCCTTGGCTCGAATTCCGTTCAATCTTTCTTCTTGCCATTCCAAAGCAAGCATTTGTCTAATTCAAAGTGTGTATTTCTATCAGGCTGCTGTCAGACATATTCATGTATCAACACTCATGACCTTTGGCCATTTAAGAAAGAGCACTTTTCACTTGTGGTGGCACCTGCGGCTTCTTCTCAGTATGCTGATAAAGTTTCTGTGCAGTTTAATTAAGCGTATTGAGTTTTGCATCAGTGCTGGGGTGTTTTATGGCCAGCTGGTTACGCACACGCACATAAACATGCACACATGCTCGCAAACGCACATTCCCCCGCTGCCATGCACCATCCTATCCATCCCAGCTGACAGCTTGTTAATTGCCAGGGGGTTAACTGGAAGTGGCTGTGTAATTGCATCAGAGTTTTAATTTACCCTGGCCTCTTATTTATTTACCTAGCCATAGATTGTTAACATTAATTGTCTGGGGTGCATCAAGACAAAGTAGGAATCGACAGGCTGGATGTCAGTCCAGACTCGGTCCAGACAACCTGTAGATCGTTCAGTTAAATTTGACCAGAAGGAATGACCTGCACTGTGATTAAATCTTATACAGCACTGCACACTTCTGAGGCACGGTATTTAAACTTTATTTAAAAAATAAGATAATAATTAAGTTACTTTGATATTTTATAATGTCATTTTAAGGGTCTTTCCTTCTTTCAACTGCTACAGTGTTTTAAAATGTATGGCAGTGATAAATGCCTCTGCATAGCTGTCTTATTACTAATACTTTTTGCAGCTACTATTCTAAAAAAATATTGAATATTGCGTCTCATAAGGCCTTGATGCTTGAACGCGTGGCAGTTTTATGACTACATTGACTGTTTTTTCTCAGCGTTTTTTTCACGTCTGACCTCGAGGAAACAGCAAAGTAGGAAGGCCTTGGTAATCACATTTATTTGACAAGAAAGAACCTTAAAAGCTCTGCTGCAGACTAGCTTTTTGTTCAAGGCTTTGAGATGGAAAAGCAGGAGACACTCGAATACCTACGAAACACACTTTAAAATATGTCATCTCTCCTTGATCTATCTGACCACACTGGCTTTGAAAAATGACTAGATTAATTGGAAAATTTTAAAATGCGTCAAATGTTCAGACTTCTCTTATAAAGTAGGGTTTCTTTGTATCTGTGTGTGTGTGTGTGTGTGTGTGTGTGTGTGTGTGTGTGTGTGTGAGCTCTACGTGTTTGCTCACATTGTACATCAGAATGATACTGGGTGAAGAATGTCAGGAAATGGGATGAATTCCCAGAAGCAATCCAAATCTACAGCTTGATGCCTTTATCTATCCAACCCCCGACACACACACACACACACACACACACACACACACACACACACACACACACACTCATGAGTCCTATGAGCCCATCCATCCATCTCCTTGACATGATTGTTCCTCTCTTGTTACTTTATGTTCTAATCCATCAGCTATGAGTAAAACGGCAATTACACCCGGCCATCGATGCAGCCAGCAGACAGAGTCAGAATTATGGCAGGGTGCATTACTGCAAATTGCTATTAAAGTTCTCTTTTTCCCTCTAGAGCATGGGGAGCAAGTGGAGAGTAATGGACACTCATAATAAAGCACATCATTAGGATAGATTTAGTCATCTCACGGTTTTAATTGCAGCCTGCAAATTTTCAATTCATGCAAGAGTATTCTGCAGAGTTTGAGTTGTGGTTTTATTCTTCCTGCCCACTTTGCTCCCAAAGTCGGAGTTCTTCATTTGTCTTAACTGACTGTGCTGCTTCTGCCTACTTTTATTACTACTTTCTGTTTTTTTTCTTATCGCTGTAACTGCATATTTTTTATCGTGATGTTATTTGCAGTCAACCGACAGCAGCTGGGGTGCATTGTTGCCAATTTACAAGATGACTGTTCATGATCTCATCTGGACTAATACACGCTAAAAGGTGAAACTGCAACATGAAATATGGCTTTAGCTCTTGATATATCAGAGTGATACATGAAACTCTGCAAGAACCAATCCAAATTCAATTACTTAATGAGCAACAGAATAGCCTTCTAGCGTCATGCGTAGACGAGAATAGACAGTATATGGTAAGGAAAAGAGTGATAGAGATATATAGATGGAGAGAAAGGTGAAGTGATGAGCGGTGTCCTATAAGTCAGTGCTCGAGGAGATGGATGGTGTGTGTGTGGGTGGAGTTGTCCTTGGTGTAGTGCTGATTGTGAATGAGGTGGTGCTCAGCAGGACAGATGGTGCTAGTGGGCAGATGAGTGAATAATGATGTTTCACCACAGTGCAGTAATTACCTGCTCCTAGGCCTGCATGCATGCATTTGGATGCTGACACACACACACACACACACACACACACACACATTCATGCATGCCCTCATGAATCTTTACATATACACATGAATACTAACATATACAATACTGACAACGCCCTTCTGCTCTCGGGATTGATTGAGAGACGTATCTAATTCAACACTCTACGATGTACTCAGTGATGCGTATGTGACAGATTTAAGCACACATTTTACACCAGGCTAAATCTATGCACCTGCATGTGAAATTACTGCACTGAAATATGAGTGTATGGTGATTGTATAACTACAGCACTACAAATGTTGGGGTACTTAATGATTCCTACAGTTGGAATTTGGTGTCTGAAAAAAACACTTTACGCACTTTACCCTTGGTAAATATAAAAAAAAACTATATAACATTTTTTACATAGACAGAAAACAGCATAATCTGCTGACATGAATCTGAGTTTGGTTCTATAGGGTTTTATTTCTATTTACAATGCAGTGACTTGAGTTTTAGTGTGATTGATGCAATTTCTAATTAAATCTGAATGTAAATATTCTATACTGTTTGCTGGTGGGAAGCCAGTGAGGGATCATGCCCTTTTTCTGCTGCACCTAGTGACTCCTATTGGTCAATCTGGGCAGACTAAAATGACAAAATAACATTTGAAAAAATGTTTAAAGTGATGGTTCGGAGTAATTTCACCCTAGGGTCCTTTGCACCATGACCTCGAGCCAAACAACCCCCCAGAAGCTTTTTTTCACCTGGGTCAAACATTGGGAGAGTTAGCGTAGAGTAGCGTTAACAGCTGATTAGCTTAGCGCAGGGGCTAATGGATCCGAAGTGTCTCTTAACATTACCCCACTAATAATGCCCGAAATGATACCAAACTTCTACACTAGTACAAATAGGTTATGCACTCATAAAACGATGGATTGTAAAGTTTGTAAGTACACCAGAAGTTTATGTAAATAACACTTGCCTGCTGGCTTCTGCTCTCTGCTGCTACTGCTGTTACTACCGGG
This sequence comes from Perca flavescens, assembly GCF_004354835.1. Taxonomy (NCBI): domain Eukaryota; kingdom Metazoa; phylum Chordata; class Actinopteri; order Perciformes; family Percidae; genus Perca; species Perca flavescens. The sequence continues at coordinate 36,971,511 of NC_041340.1, read as the reverse complement.
CAGTAAGACAAGTGCTTAGGGCCGTCTACAAATTACAACACCGAAAAAAGATACACAACAAAAATATTTATTAATTTAATGATTAAATAAGGTAATGTCTCCAAATGTACCTCAATTATAACTTGTGTCTTGCTAGTTATTCTACAGCACTTACTTTAAAAAATAAGTTAAATTAATAAATATTTTTGTTGCATCTCTTTTCGGTGTTGTAATTTGTAGATGTCCCTAAGCACTCGTCTTACAGCAGCAACAACAACAGCAGAGAGCAGAAGCCAGCAGGCAAGTGTTATTTACATAAACTTCTGGTGTACCTACAAACTTTACAATCCATCGTTTTATGAGTGCATAACCTATATGTACTACTGTAGACGTTTGGTATAATTTCGGGCATTATTAGTGGGGTAATGTTAAGAGACACTTTGGATCCATTAGCCCTTGCGCTAAGCTATTCAGCTGATAACGCTACTCTACGCTAACTCTCCCAATGTTCGACCCAGGTGAAAAAAGCTTCTGGGGGGGTGTTTGGCTCAAGGTCATGGTGCAAAGGACCCTAGGGTGAAATTACTCCGAACCATCACTTTAATACATGTCAACACATCATTGCATCAAATAAAGTTTTTGGTGTAGGGGTATATGTCCATGGGCATGGTATCTTTGCACCTCACATATAACAAGTCTATGCAATGCAAACAATAGATAAACAAGTATTATAATAATGTATATTTTATTTATCCCTCTTGGGGAAAATTCTAATTTTAAACCACAATTACTGCAAATATTAAAAGCCTGCAATACAAAATATACACTACATCTTCTATGTCGGGAATTTCTTCTCAATGGTCTTTTCAAGGATGACAAATTTAGTCAACTCCCCAACCCAATCTCACAATATTGACTTATAAACAACAAAGTATTATTATAGAGATAGCATCTTTTTTCTTTCTTTTTTTGAACGTGCTGTAATCAATATTTTTATACAATCAAATAACTGTGTAATGTGAAAGGAGTCGCCTCACAGTAATAGATCCACGGATAATTATGAGCTGACTCTGCAGTTCCCCTCAGCATATGGAGCATTGCAAGTTCTAATAACTTATTTCTTTTGGTTTTATGGGCCAGGACTTTACTGTTTTGATTCGCTCTCACCACTCTCATCAGCATCATTTCCACCAGCAGCAGGCAGCTGTTTTCAGTGAAAAAGCTCTAATAAATCTAATAAACCTTCTCAGCACCAGAGAGCTGACTGACAAAGTTAGCGACTAGCTGGTGAACACGGTGGAGCATTTAGTTGCTAAAGAGCCAGATATTTCCCAAGTGAATGTTGGACTTACATTTATCAGGTGGCCAGACAACAGGACTTTAAACCATACGTGGAGTTTGCGGAGAGGGGGGGGGGACCATTGTCGACGCATATGCAGGACGCAAAAAACTAAAATTATTGTTGCACTAGTCTGGACATCTTACCGTGCCAACGTTGCAATAAAGGTTGCCTCAATGCCATGTAGGCTATATAAATTTGTTGTCAGCTTACTAATTGATTGCACGTTTTGTGTAGATTTGGACTTTTGTGCTGTTCCTTATGGTCTCCTAATGGGGTATGTAACATTGGTTGGGCTGAAAATGGCCTGGTTGATATTTTATTGACCCTTATGCATCCCTGTGTTTTGGCCCTATTTGTAACAAGAGCTTTTCTTCCAAATATGGTATGTTCATGAATATTTAGATGAGCTGCACGCTGATTGGTTGAGCGAATCCCCAATACACACACATTAGAGACGCGACAGAATCTCATACTCCAGACACTGCAATGTTTCGTTACCAAATTCACTTCTGAGACTTTTTTATGCGAGAAATCAACTACATAAAGCTCAAATATGGGCCATTTTACGAAAATTGATGGCTAATTGCAAATTTGGTAAGACGTGTCGGACTTTAGGAGCTCCACACAGTCTGACGAGAAAGCAGCAGCCTGCTGGGCTCCACACCCTAAAGTCACCCTTTGTGGATTATTGCACTACGGGGCTCCGAGGCCGGCTGCCGGCATAACTATAATATATTTACAGTTTGAATTTCGCCACGGCACTGATATCACAGCTACCCCAAGGTCTTACAAAGCTAACTTTGTGTCCGATTTGAATTTAAGGTATTTTTATGAACTCAGGGTCTTGTTAGGAGGAGCAGCTAGCTAACTAGCTATATGTCCCATTCAATACAATGGGGAAATATCGCAGCTAGCTAGCTACACTTTCGGCATAACTATAGTATATTTACAGTTTGAATTTTGTCACGCCACTTATATAACATCTACCCCAAGGTCTTACAAAGCTAACAGTTGTGTCCGATTTGAATTTAAGGTATTTTTATGAACTCAGGGTCTTGTTAGGAGGAGCAGGTAGCTAACTAGCTATATGTCCAATTCAATACAATTTAATTTAACAGATTCAACAATATATTCATGCTTTTTTCCGCACTTTGTTTTTCTGGATTATTGTCCTATGCGGCTGTATGTAACTCAGCCAAGTGTAGTGTGCAGTAACGTACAGGTGACAGCAGATGGCAGTAGCTACATTGGATGTAACACAGGCTCAATTAGTGCTAGCAGAGAAAGATGGACTCTGGTGCTAGTGACGGACTTTTCAACAACAAAACGAAAAGAGTTTTAAAGTATGTGGAGGAAAACTCGGGTGAAAAAGCTGCGGGACGTTTCGACATTGAGCCCAGTAGAATCAGATACTGGAAGTAACAGAAGGATGAGCCGACAAGATTAGCCGACAAGAGCAGAGCACGGCTAGCTAGCTGGAGGTGGGAGGAAACACGTTAGCCTGGAGCTAGAAACAAAGCTACCGGTAGCTAGCTACCATCTGTAACGTTACTCAAATACTGGTGTAACTACTGTATGCTCTTATTGTAATCTACCAGTAATACTGTAGTACCTATATTTGAAATAAATACCCGGTACATTTACAGGGTTCAAACTGACACAATGGTGGCGTTTGATTAATTCTGACCCAAATTGCTTTGTCGCCCTTCTGGCTGTCAATGTATATGGTGATATTTTTGCAAATGTGAACGCTATGGTTTTTCATTTAAAAGTTTATTTAAAATAATTATACTTATCAAACAGGTGGAATTAGAAATAAAGGCCTGCCTCTAATAAAAGCCTGCTTCAAATACAAGCCTGGTCCCTTCTGCAGTTCAGGTAAATAAAGTCCCCGGCTTTTATTTGAGGAAATACGGTATGTCCCATTCAATACAATGGGGAAATATCGCAGATAGCTAGCTACATTTTCGGCATAACTATAGTATATTTACAGTTTGAATTTCATCACGCCAATTAAATACATCTACCCCAAGTTCTTACAAAGCTAACCGTTGTGTCCAATTTGAATTTAAGGTATTTTTATGAACTCAGGGTCTTGCTAGGAGGAGCAGCTAGCTTGCTAGCTAGCTATATGTCCCATTCAATACAATGTGGAAATATAGTAGCTAGCTAGCTACACTTTCGGCATAACTATAGTATATTTACAGTTTGAATTTTGTCACGGTATGTATATTACAGGTTCCCCAAGGTCTTACAAAGCTTAACTAACACTTGTCCGATTTCGGATTTCAATTGAATGCATTTTTGTGAATGTCAGAGTTAGGAGGAGGCTAGCTAGCTCTCATTGATGGACTCCAGCTCACCGCGGCTCTATCAATGAGACTTGCGGACAAGAGGCGTTTATTTCCCCGATTGTTTGTTTAAATAACTCAACACACATATCCACTATAAGATTAACTGGAACCTGCGGGCTGCGGTAAGAGATTGTGGGCGTAACAAGCTCGCTGACCGCACTCTCAGTCACTCACCGGCCGGCTAGTAGCAGGAAGAGGGGAGGGAGAACAGCGAGCTGCAGGCCCTGGAGCTCTGTCAGGGCAGCGGCGTGTGGTAGTCCAGTCACCCAGAAAAAGGTGAGTTTGTGCGGGTATTGAGCACCGGGCCACCGGCTGAGCTCAATCGAGCTCACAGCAGGCCGGGGTCTGTGATGGAGGACAGGCAGGGTGGCGATGTAGCAACCCAGGCAGCACCAGCCGCTGAACTCCGACACTCAGTTGGACAAAATTTACAATTAGCCATCCATTTTCGTAAAACAGCCCATATTCGAGCTTTACATAGTTGATTCCTCGCATAAAAAAGTTTCAGAAGTGAATTTTGTAATGGAATAGCAGAGATCTGCGTGACCTAGATTCAGAAGACTACCTGATCTCAGGTCAGTTGTGTAGCCTATATGTAAATGTTGGGGCGTAACCGTTCTCTTAATACACCCATTGGCGTGACAAAGGTACAGGTTTTGAGATGCTTACTTAAGCAACTAGCTTTGTTGAGATTCGCCTGTTTTCAGCTACAGTTTCAAAATATGAGATTTTCATAGTAAAGGGGTGTCAATGGGATTTTGAACTTCTATGTATGTCCTTTTTACCCACCGAACTGTCGTTATTCAACTATGACAGGGTAAAATCGGTTTTGCATTCTATCACCCCTTTAAACGGTGAGGTGGATCTACTGATCGCTGTGGATTACTTTTTTTTCTTGTCATTAGATTACGGCACAATACGGATCTTTTTTCTTAACGTGTCTTAATGTTTTATGGTGAGATTGCGCTTGGTTTCTGCAATTGGAGAGGCATCTCAACAGACTGTAGGTCCAGCACTGATTGTTCACCGTTACATTTGAGTTGAATTTCCGCCACCGTCTGCTGCGATTGGATTTCAGAAGGAGTTGTTAAATTGTTACAGTGTAATTTAAAATCTGCTTTAAAAATAAACATATATGTTTATTTAGCATGTTTATTTTTTCTATATGTGCTCGTGCTGTGTTCCCCAAGTGGTAGGCCAGGTCTCAGCTGCTACAATTACTTTTTTTGCCCCCCCTGGCTCGAATGTCAAACTCCGCTTATGCTTTAAATGTTGATGTTGTTCCGTTTCTGCTTTATTTAGCCATATCAACTTAAATAGTGATACGTTGTGAGTGTTTGTGTTTATAGAACATTTCCACCCAAAAAATCAGTTTATGCAGTTGGCCCTTTAAAAAATATTTAGAAAATGTTATAGTAAAAAAAAAAACAATCTCTTTTATCATTAGCTCTCATCAATGTGTGTGCATGAGCAACTTGTATTCCTCAGCACTTGAAAGTCAGCATCATTTGTCAGGCTGAGGTGGTCAGTTCATGTGCAAATCAGTCTTCGTTGTGTGAAAGTTAGATTGAGGAAAAGTTATACTGTTTGAGGAAGAAAGATGGACTTGTGGTATGTGATGAATTTATCAACCTGCTACACACACAGTCTATGACAAGACTACCAAACAGACTTTTTTTTGTGCTGAACTCATTGGAAAAAACTCCCTGCGCTTCAGGTGGCCAGTCGTGCCCTGCTGCTCAATAGTGCCAGTCCTTTCTCCCTTGTGCCTTGTCATGAGTACAGATCAGTACGGATTTTGTCCCATCAGGAATAAACTTTACTTTATATATTTATTTACTGGGCACAGCTAAATATAGCTGTTTCCTTGATAAATAGAGTCTAACAGCACACAGGGCAAAGACGCAAACACAGGATGGGAGGGATATTTACCTAAATAATTGATGCTTAACCATCTAAATCTCCCATAACATTATAAAAGGCACCAAAATGATTCAGACCACCGCTGGTCATGCACTACCAATCATCATGACAAGTTGGAAAACTGCAACATGTCAGGCACCTTTTAAGCTGCAGATGCATTCTGTCCTTGAGGTTTAGAACTCTTGTAAAAAGTTGAAATAAGCTGATACTATTTCTCCTGTTGTGTACTCTGCACTAATGGCTTCTTGCAGCTTCTTTATGTTGGATTTTGTTTGTATATTCTCTCGGAAAATCTCAATTTCCTGTCAGCTCATTTGCATAGTTAGAGTTATTGGTGAACCTTGACACACTGGGGATTTGTCAGTGGTATATTCTTCTGACATGTAAACAACCATTTATAAAATATTTCTTAGCTGTACTATAGATTGAAAAAAACACTGGCACATAATGAAAAAGCATCCTTCAGTGTGAATTTAGTTTGAGTTTTATTTTCATCTCACATGTTTTTGTGATCAATACTACATACACATTAGTGGACACCAGCTGACTGACTTTTATGGTTGATCAAATATTTAAGGTAGTTACTGCTGACCTGACTATTTCCTGGTGCTATTATGTGCAATTTTTAATAAATCTCTTGGTTTAGCTGGATTTAAGTGTCACCCCTTAGTCCAATCCTGCCTTATTCACATGATTGCGTTCAAATATCAGTTTCTCTATACCCTTTGAAGAGTACTCTATTACTGAACTGAAAAAATGAAGTAATGGTTAGGGTTAGCTCTAGAGTTTGAAGTGGAATTACTTCTCCCTTTGCTATGAAACACCACGATTAAAAGGTTTGGGTCGAAGACAGGTGATTTCAATTTTTTAAGTAATTCTTAAAGCTACATCGACCTTCAATCAATCCTTCAGTTTGTGGATGCGTGCTATGTTATGTAGCTATGTTATTTAGCTATGTTTTTGTACAAAACCAAAAGACTCAAGATATTTATTGTCTCTCCGGCTCTACAATCTATAAAATGCTTTTGCTGGGATGCCCATTAAAGAAAAACAGTAAGTAATACATGTAAAAGGACAAATAATAATCAAATAATATAAAATATAATTACACACATAAAATACAATTTCATTTAAAATTAAATTAAATTAAATTAAATTAAATAATTTATATATATTTATAATAATAACGTGAACCATCACCTTATCGTGGTGGAGAGGTTTGTGTGTCTCTGTGAACCTGAGGGCTGTGTTGTCTGGAGCTTTGTGCTCCTGGTAGGGTCTCCCAAGGCAAAGTGGTCTCAGGTGAGGGGCCAGACAAAGAATGGTTCAAAAACCCTATGGAAAAACAAGGTAGAGATGGAGTGACCCTGCCCGGAGGAAGCCCGGGGCCCCCGTCTGGAGCCAGGCCCAGACGGCGGGCTCGTCGGCGAGCGCCTGGTGGCCGGGTTTGCCACGTAGCTTGTTCGGGCTGTGCCCGGCCGGGCTCCGTGGCAAACCTGGCCACCAGGCGCTCGCAGATCCCAGCCCATCTCTCCAGCCCATGGGCCCACCACCTGTGGGAGGAACCGCTGGGGTTGGGTGCGCTGCCACATGGGTGGCAGTGAAGGTCAGGGGCCTCGACGGACCAGACCCGGGCAGCAGACGCTGGCTCTGGGGACGTGGAACGTCACCTCTCTGCGGGGGAAGGAGCCGGAACTGGTGCGGGAGGTGGAGGGCTACCGGTTAGATCTGGTGGGGCTTACCTCTACGCACAGTCTCGGTTCTGGAACCGTACTCCTGGATAGGGGTTGGACTCTTTTCTTCTACGGAGTTGCCCAGGGTGTGAGGCGCCGGGCGGGTGTGGGGATACTCACAAGCCCCCGGCTGAGCGCCGCTACGTTGGAGTTTACCCCGGTGGACGAGAGGGTCGCCTCCCTACGCCTGCGGGTTGTGGGGGGGCAAACTCTGACTGTTGTTTGTGCATATGCACCAAACAGGAGTTCGGAGTATTTGGCCTTCTTGGAGACCTTGAGTGGAGTCCTGCATGGGGCGCCATTGGGGTACTCCATTGTTCTGCTGGGGGACTTCAACGCGCACGTGGGCAATGATGGAGACACCTGGAGAGGCGTGATTGGGAGGAACGGCGTCCCTGATCTAAACCAGAGTGGTTGTTTGTTGTTGGACTTCTATGCTAGTCATGGACTGTCTATAACGAACACCATGTTCGAACATAGGGATGCTCATAAGTGTACCTGGTACCAGAGCACCCTAGGCCGAAGGTCAATGATCGATTTTATAATCGTTTCATCTGATCTGAGGCCGTATGTTTTGGACACTCGGGTGAAGAGAGCGGCAGAGCTGTCAACCGATCACCATCTGGTGGTGAGTTGGGTCAGGGGGTGGGGGAAGACTCTGGACAGACCTGGTAAGCCCAAACGTGTAGTGCGGGTAAATTGGGAACGTCTGGAGGAGGCCCCTGACAGACTTTCAACTCACACCTCCGGCGGAGCTTTTCGTGCATCCCTGTGGAGGCTGGGGGCATTGAACCCGAGTGGACAATGTTCAAAGTTTCCATTGCTGAAGCTGCAGCGAGGAGCTGTGGTCTTAGGGTCTTAGGTGCCTCAAGGGGCGGAAACGCACGAACACCGTGGTGGACACCGGTGGTCAGGGAAGCCGTCCGACTGAAGAAGGAGTCTTTCCGGGATATGTTATCCCAGAGGACTCCGGAGGCAGTTGCAAGGTACCGAAGGGCCCGAAGGGCTGCAGCCTCTGCCGTGAAAGAGTCAAAGCAGCGGGTGTGGGAGAAGTTTGGAGAAGACATGGAGAAGGACTTTCGGTCGGCACCAAAGTGCTTCTGGAAAACTGTTCGCCACCTCAGGAGGGGGGGGGGGGAACCATCCAAGCTGTGTACAGTAAGGATGGGACACTGTTGACCTCAACTGAGGAGGTAATAGGGCGGTGGAAGGAGCACTTTGAGGAACTCCTGAATCCGACTAATACGCCCTCTATGTTAGAGGCAGAGCTGGAGGATAACGGGGGATTGTCGTCGATTTCCCAGGCGGAAGTCACTGATGTAGTCAAACAACTCCACAGTGGCAAAGCCCCGGGGATTGATGAGATCCATCCAGAAATGCTCAAGGCTCTGGGTGTGGAGGGGCTTTTCCTGGTTGACACGCCTCTTCAACATTGCGTGGAAGTCTGGGACGGTGCCAAGCAGACTGGGGTGATGGTTCCCCTTTCTAAAAAGGGGGACCAGAGGGTGTGTGCCAATTACAGGGGTATCACACTTCTCAGCCTCCCTGGTAAAGTCTACTCCAAGGTGCTGGAAAGGAGGGTTCGGCCGATAGTCACACCTTGGGTTGAGGAGGAACAATGCGGATTCCGTCCTGGTCGTGGAACAACGGACCAGCTCTTCACTCTCGCAAGGATCCTGGAGGGAGCCTGGGAGTATGCCCAACCGGTCTACATGTGTTTTGTGGATTTGGAGAAGGCGTATGACCGGGTCCCCCAGGAGATACTGTGGGAGGTGCTGCGGGAGTATGGGGTGAGGGGGTCTCTACTCTGGGCCATCCAATCTCTATACGACCAAAGTGAGAGCTGTGTCCGGGTTCTCAGCAGTAAGTCGGACTCGTTTCAGGTGAGGGTTGGCCTCCGCCAGGGCTGCGCTTTGTCACCAATCCTGTTTGTAATATTTATGGACAGGATATCGAGGCGTAGTCGGGGTGGGGAGGGGTTGCAGTTCGGTGGCCTGGGGATCTCATCGCTGCTCTTTGCAGATGATGTGGTCCTGATGGCATCATCGGCCTGTGACCTTCAGCACTCATTGGATCGGTTCGCAGCCGAGTGTGAAGCAGTTGGGATGAGGATCAGCACCTCTAAATCGGAGGCCATGGTTCTCAGCAGGAAACCGATGGAATGCCTTCTCCAGGTAGGGAATGAGTCCTTACCCCAAGTGAAGGAGTTCAAGTACCTTGGGGTTTTGTTCGCGAGTGAGGGGACAATGGAGCGGGAGATTGGTCGGAGAATCGGCGCAGCGAGTGTGGTATTACATTCAATCTATCGCACCGTTGTGACAAAAAGAGAGCTGAGCCAGAAGGCAAAGCTCTCGATCTACCGGTCAGTTTTCGTTCCTACCCTCACCTATGGTCATGAAGGCTGGGTTGTGACCGAAAGAACGAGATCCAGGGTACAAGCGGCCGAAATGGGTTTCCTCAGGAGGGTGGCTGGCGTCTCCCTTAGAGATAGGGTGAGAAGCTCAGTCATCGGTGAGGAGCTCGGAGTAGAGCTGCTGCTCCTTTGCGTCGAAAGGAGCCAGTTGAGGTGGTTCGGGCATCTGGTAAGGATGCCCCCTGGGCGCCTCCCTAGGGAGGTGTTCCAGGCACGTCCAGCTGGGAGGAGGCCTCGGGGAAGACCCAGGACTAGGTGGAGGGATTATATCTCCAACCTGGCCTGGGAACGCCTCGGGATCCCCCAGTCGGAGCTGGTTAATGTTGCTCGGGAAAGGGAAGTTTGGGGTCCCCTGCTGGAGCTGCTCCCCCCGCGACCCGACATCGGATAAGCGGACAAAGATGGATGGATGGATGGATGGATAAATTAAATAACAACAAAATATAACAAGCACTTACAAGCAGCGAATATTGCAATTGTATACAATTGAACACAGGTTCAATTGTATTCAAGACAGTTAGCAATGAAATACAACTACTTAACCTATACATCTGGATCCAATCTGAGGATCTATGTGTAATATAAGGGGTGCTGCTCGTAGTGACGAACCGACCCAACCAACCCTGCAGCGTTAAAGCGTCTTTTAGCTCATTGTTTGTATGGCCCAACTTGCAATGAAGCTGTGATAAACCCAACGTACGGTATCTGCCGAGCAACGAACGGCAGACAGACAAAGTTAGCATCTAGCTAAGGTACAAAGTGGAGCATTTAGCAGCTAAAAAGCCTGCTGTTTTTCTCAGTTGGAGGAGACCAAAACAGAGCTAAAAGGAGAGTGAAACTTGCATTCATATGTGGCCTGAAACATGAATCCAAAATAATGTTGCTCAGTGTCTGCTTGATGTGTATGCTATGTGACCATATGTTAATGCTGTGTTTACAGCTTGTTGCCCTGCCCCCAAATGGCCCAAACAAATCAATTCATACTTGAGAAAACAGCAGAAACAATGGTCAATGTAGGCTACTATCATGTTACTTTTTGAATATTGTCGCTGTCGGGCAGAAACCTTATATCTCCATATTTCGTCATTAAATTCTTTTTCACCCTTTACGTCTGTCTGTGAGTTTTATAAATATTTAAACAGTGACGAGGTGATTTCAACTGTGAAAACACACATAAGCCTCACGTATAGCCGCAGATTTTTTTTTTATTTAGGCACCCATGTTATCCAATCTGTCTGTTCATACAGAGTGCAGAGCGGCAATGTCGACCCGCGGGCTGTAGCAATCGTTTCAGCGTCACCTCTATTTCTTGTGCGAGACGCAAGCGAATGTGTCAGGCAGGTATTCACATACAGGAACATCACAGTGCAGCTGGATGCTTTACAAAATTAAAACACATTTCAAAATAAAACACCTAGGTTCATGGTAGTTTTGGCTGTCTTGACTTCTCACAGCGAGACATGCGATCAGGCACATGGAGAGAGAGACGGACAGAGAGAGACACACACACACACACACACACACACACACACACACACACAGACACAGACAAACACACACACACACACACACACACACACAGACACACACACACACACACACACACACACACACACACGCTACAATTTCCACCGTTTTCCACACTCATCCTATCTCTTTCTATCGGAGAGAGAGAAAAAAGGGAGAGAGAGAGAGAGAGAGAGAGAGAGAGATAGATAGAAAGAGAGCTGAGAGGAGGAGGATCACTTTGTGACCGGCATGGATACGCGTCCAGTATGAATAGCCAGGCGCGATCATGCACGTATCTACGCTTCGCTATACACTATACGCGATGCTTACACGCCAGGTGTGTTTCACTGTAAGTCTGAGGTAAATAGCTCAATAAAATGTTTTCAAAGTAGCCTATTTTTTAGACTATATCGACAGCGTTTCATATCCGGGATTGTTTAGGTGCCGAAAATTCTGCCGGATGTCCCTCATTTCGGCAGGATGTCCGTCACTTTCCACTTCCTTTGTGTTGTAATTTTAAACTCCGGTGGATTTGTGAGGACTATGGTTAACTGCTCCTCAGATCTCTGCAGGGTAAATCCAGACAGCTAGCTAGACTATCTGTCCAATCTGAGTTTTCTGTTGCACGACTAAAACTACTTTTGAACGTACATGTTTCACCAAAACCAGTTCCTTCCTGAGACTATTTAGCAGAGGCACCGGGGCTCCGTCTAGTGCCTAGCGTGTGCTAGGCACTGTGTGTGCTGTGTGGACTAGCCAGACCCTCCTTCACAGTGCTGTGGAGGAAGGTCTGGCAATGTGAAACTAGCCTTTTTTTTTTTTTTTTTTCTGAAAAACACCAGTTTTGGACATACAGGGTTTTTACCTAACAGCAGCGATATGGTGATGTGAATTTTCATCCTTTAAAACCAGTAAAAAGCACCAGATCCCAGCACTGGTTGGTCTTTGGTACTCCACCCATCAATAAGGAGCTGGTTTCCAGAACTTTGCACTTCACATCTACAGTATAGATGTGAGGCAGTGTATCACTCGCAGGTCACCAGATAGCTATTCTACATTCTGCAGCTGTCCTCACCTGGTCCAGACAGAAACCACTTCATCAAAATCAGCTGCTGGAAAGTCACACAAATTACCCACAGGAACCTACTACCGAGCTTGAAATAGCAATCAATTTCACTGCTATCACAGCTGATGTCATATGCGGTAAACACTGCTGTGCATAGCTTATGCTAATGACTGAAAGAGGGAGGAGGAGAGAGATGGTCCTTGGATGATAATGTCTTTTATTGTGGTTGGTTAAGTGATGAGTGCTGGTGTGAGATGCCAAATAAATGTACCCTTGGGAAACAATAGTAGACTCTCATCAGTAGATCACTTGTAATAGTGATCTAAATAACTGCTTATAGATCATAGAATTATGGCTTTCTTTAGCAATGCATCATTAACAACGTCCCTCGCTTTCATGGCTCTTTACATGTTTGTTGGCTGTTGTGATTCTAATAGGATTCTGAATCTTTGGGCTCAGCGATTTAAAAGAGGGAGAATAAAATGAAATTCAGGCTTTGTTTCTCTCACAAGATTTTTGGAAATGAGAAAATAAAATCGGTCCTTCAGGATGTTTGTGATTAGGCTTAAATGGGGGATGAAACAATGGGAAACTCTGAGCCTGCAGAAGCAATGACCTGTCAACAAGCTAGGCTGCAGAGCACAACTGCAGCTTCCTCTGATACTGCACCCCCCGTCTCCTCTCACTCTCGGTGGGGATGTATCCTCATCTCAAAGGCAACTGCGTCACACACTCGACACATGCTATTTTCAGGAGGAAGGAAAGTTGCGAGTTTGTTCCTGCCTCTGATTTCCGCCTCTTTTCATCTTCACTGTCTCATCCTCCCCGTGGGCTATGTAGTGTCGGTTGACTTGTTGCAGATACACCATACTCTCTCGTCAACACAACAGACCCACAGAAAGCTCCCAGGAAGATACCTCAAGGCAGTGTGCCTCTGAAGCTGCTGAGCTGTTGTGAGCAAAATGGTTTGTTGGATAAAAGTGTAGTACCACCTGCGTTTAAGGCAAAAGCAGCCGTGTACAATTTATCCACTCTTGACGGTATTTTTATTCCTACTTGTTCTCAACTACAAGTGTATAGAAATCCAGATATTTCTCTTCAATCAGACCCACAATCATTTGCTACAGATGTGACAAAGTGTTCTAACATTGATTTCTCTTGCAGTTACCCTAAAGTAGATCTTTTGTTTATGCCTCAAAATCTTAAAGTGGACTTCCAGCTGCTCCCACAGGTTTACTTGTCTTTTTTTATTCGTCAAAAAGCTTTCAAACAAACAAACACATAACACAGTCAACACATGAACAAGGACACACGCACACACACACACTCACTAACAGGTGGGACATGTATGGGGAAATAGAGAATGGAGGGATGCGGGTAAAGTGCGATAGAGGTGTGTGTGACTGTGCCTCTTCCTGGACTGATCTGTAACTGAAGTGGCAGGTCTGATCTTGTAAAGGTCAGCCATGACATCAGGACTGGGCTGCTTTGGGCTTGATGCGTATTGGTGCTGATAGTTGCACCACTGGTGAAACCTCTGTCCTCTCTTTCTTTCTTTTTCTTTTATTCTCTCTCTCTCTCTCACACACACACACACACACGCACACACACACACACACACACACACACACACACACACACACACACACACACACACACACACACACACACACACACACACACACATCGGCATGTGCATAAGCAAGCCTCAGGAATTTTGTGTTTCTGAAAAGGTCAGACCCAGTTATTCACTCTCTTTATTGCTGACCAGTGGGAGTGTGCAATAAAAGCTTTCATGATGTCCTGTGTGTGTGTTTGTGTGCGTGTGTGTGTGTGTGTGTGTGTGTGTGTGTGTGTGTGTGTGTCACTCAGGCTCCTTTCACTGGAACAAGAGTTAGCAGAGAGACAGGTCAGAAGAAAGTCAACACAACAAGTACAGATCTGCTAATAGAGAGTTGGACCTTTCATTAGCCACATCTTTCTTGTAGCTGACAATCTCACTGCCATATAATCTTAAAGGGATAATTGGACATTTTGGAAAATACACTTTTTTGCCTCCTTGTTAGATAAGAAGATTAATAAGGTACATTCTTATAAAGTGGCTAAATAGTGGCTATTACGGACAGAGGAACATCTGTGTACAGAATCTCACACAACTCGTGCAATATAATCCAAGTCACATTCATGCATGCGTAACAGGAGTCTTCTTCTTCTTCGCCCAGCGAAAGAAAAAGGAGATTGAAAAGAGCAAGAGACCGGCTTTTTGAAGCATGAAGGCTACCATAGTTGTAATACCTACTTTGAACTGCGTGGTGCGAGAGAGTTGATTGTGATACATGATCTCACCGCTAGATGGGAGAAATTCCTACACATTGGACCTTTAAGGATTTTAAAAGGAGTTTGACAGTAGTCAGTGTTGAGTACTGCTATAAGGTTAACACTGCCAGGTTTACAGTTGAAAACATTCATTAGAAATGTAGAAAAGTTATCATTGTTACCACTATATCTTAGGGACTTTTTACAAATTATACAGCTTGCCGTTTTTTCATTTTTGGCCTGAAAATATCGCCACACGGCACTTCTCTTCCTCTCTGCCATTCTCCTGCTCCGTCTCTGTCCTGCTGCTGGCCACCACCAGGCCTGGCTGCTTGCTTGGTTGTTTGCGTGGCGCCGCTGAGTCACGTGACGGTACAACATCAAATCACGAGAGGGGGGAGGAGGAGACACGGACCCAGACAGCCAGGTCGCCTCTCTGATGAAACCACAGCAGTGCATACTGGAGAGAAGCTGAAACTAAAGTATCCATCTCATTACACTATTATTGATCAATATCAATACCAACGTTGGTATCGATATTATCGATATTTGGATCGGTCCGCCCACCACTAGTAGTGACAAGTAGGCTGTTGTTTTATATTTATTATGTTTCTTTAAATGTTTAAAGCTATAGTGTGTAGTTTCTGTCTCCCCCATGAGTAATTCTAAGTAACGACAACAAAACTGTCGACGCCTCCACATGATACAAGACTTCCGTGAGCGTTTAGACAAGGAGGACACGAAGGATAAAAAAAACATGATGGACTCTTCAGAAGAGGTTAGGGCGGCCTCTAGCTCACCCAGTAAGACCGTTCTCCCCATGTTGGCTGAGTCCTGCAGCGATGCAGGTTCAAATCCAACCTGCTGCCCTTTGCAGCGTGTCATCCCCCCATCACTCTCCCCCTTTCATATTTGTCTCTGTCTCTATGTAATAAAGGGAAAACCCCAAAAGATTATCTTAAAACATTTCTAGTAAAGTCAACTAATTTGGGATAACAGTGTAGCTGTGTCCAAGCTACGCTGACTGGCTCCAGCTTCCCTTTAAATAGTTATTTTCCCAAATCTTCAACTATTTCTTTCTCTCTATTATTCAATAGCATTGTTGTCTAAGGATATGATTTAGTGTGCAGCAGCAGAAAGGGCTGTTTCTGGTGTGCTTAGTCATTTTACTCTAATGGCTAAAGGGTAGGAGGCCTTAACATGTTTCCCGCGGGTGACCTAAAGTACCCTCATGCTTAGTCCCCCTGTGTGCCTGGTCTGTTCACACTGTATTTGTTTTGTGCATTTCAATAAACAGCAGAATGCGTCTCAGTCAAATTAGGGTGAAAAGCAGAGTGGCAGAGTCGAGGGCCTTGCATTAATGTTAAGTAGCTTTTTTCCCACCTGGGGCCCCCGAAGCTCTGACTGCTCTAATGTCAGACACAGAGACAAAATGGACTTGGCTGGACTTCACCATGGCAACTGCACTCATCAGGAATTACCCAGGATGCTTGTTGCTCTGGTGTGACTTTTATCCTAAACCTCAGAAGTTCCCAGACGCTGAGAGGTTTGTGTTGTCCTCTCACGCTTTAGCTAAGAATGATGAAATTTAGAGACATTTTTGCTTAACCTACAGAAACTATGATGTAGGGACTGCTGCTGTCACCCATTTTTACAACAGTTGTGTACCCCCCTCCCACACACACACACACAGTATATCTCCCTTTCCCTCACTGTTGGCTTGTGTCATGATGAAGGCTCTTTCACTCCATCCTTATTACCAGAGGAGAGGTCAGGGCAAGTTCACCCTTACATCACTCAGACTCTGACAGCAGCAGCACTCTGTGCTAAGAGAGAAAAAGAAACAGACATATAAAGAGAGGGAGAGAGAAGGAGAGAAATGATTCTAGTTTATGGGGGGCTGTATTGAAACAGCCGTGTCTCCCACTGCCAGCCATTGTTGGTGTGAACTGAAGGAGTCAGTCAACCAGCTGAGTCTTGTCTGTGTTCGCCTGCCATTTAGTGAGATGTGGAGGCGCGGAGGAAAAGAGGAATGAGAGCAGTACAGCACATATTACAGGAGGAAGCTTGGGCCTGAGTGCTTCTGTGTCCAGAATACCACAAAAAAAAAGCACTCACAGAAAAGAAAAGCAGCAGAGAATGGAGAGAAGAAGGATCTCCCATATGCTTTTATAGGAGGCTGTATACTATTTGTTGTTACCCAAACTTCAGAGAGCATTGATTTCCAAGAAACTGGATATGGGGAGCCATATTTTTCCACTTTACCTTTTCAAGTGTTTGTTTGAAGAGCAGGTATTGAAATCCTTTCCGTGCTGCACTATTTTCAGCACACCTGGAGGGCATCCAGCGCTGCTGTTGAACATTTGTGAGCTGCTAACCATGTTTCCCATGCTCCTGGTTTTTACTTTCTCCAATTGATCAATCGTTTCTTTATTCAGCTTGACTATTCTTTATCTATTTTGAGCTTGTATTTCACTCCTCTTTCCCGGACTTGCCCTCCATCCCTCTTTACTTTGGACTTCTTTCACCTTAAGTTACTCTGCTTCCCTGACACTCTTTTACACCCTGCAGGAGAAAGGTAGCTCTGCTGAGATACCTGCGCCTCGGTTTCTCTCTCGATTCTTTTATCTCCCCAGGTAACCACACCTTCTCGTCCTTCCCTTCCTCTGTCCTCCTCCTCCTCCTCCTTTTCTCTTCTTTTGAAAGGTATAAGCCACAAAGAGAGTCCCGGTGCAACACAGAGGTCTTCTGCTCGCCTGAAGAGAAATGCAGGATAGGGAAAGGCCAAACTTTGTTTTATTATTGACATAATCCTAAAAGCTTGCGCCTGTGAAGCCAGATCAATTTTCCGCACCTTATCCTATTATTAAAAGCCGGCCTGAGGGCTACGGACACCAGATCTTACAAGGAGAAACAGAAGGAGAGACAAACATGCAGCGAGAAGGATGGAGGCACACAAACACCAACCCCTCTCTCCCGCCAACTCTAGCTGATAAAACATGTATCTAGTATGAATTTGATTTTCCAATACTGTCATTAATAGATGAGCTAGCCTGTGGAGCGGGCAGGCCTGCTGTAATACTCACAGACAGGAGTGAAGATAGAGACAATCACAGCTGCTATGAACAACACTTCATCACTGTCACGTTTGGGCAGAATTCAATTTGCAGATGTCAAACCCCCCCCACACACACACACACACACACACCTCTGTCTCCGCTATGTGGGAAAGGCACACAAAGACACACATGTACGCGCACAAAAGTGTATTCTTTAGAATAGTCGTGAGGAAATGGGGGTGCACTCCAAACCCTTTCCGGTCCATACATATGATCAATGTGCTCTTATGTGTGCTTCATGCTATGACAGTAGGATAGTATAGGATATATAACTCAAACTGAAAATGACAACTCATGTCCTATGGCGGTAAATAAATAAATAAATCAAAAATATTTAAAGCCAGAGAAACTGGCTTTTTTAAATTGCACGATGCACAATGTGTAATCAGTAATCAGAGGGATCTTTCACTACAGGCTGTGGAGTCTGAAAGCGGTTTAGTGTGCATTTTCTTAACAACAATAAAAGAAAGAATTTATGATTTTCTTAATAGTTAGATTTAGTAGACTTCGGAAAATTGCCAACCAGGAAAGTTTTGAGTATAAAAAGAAATCACCCATCTTGCAATTTACATAAATGATGGAAAGTTTAATCAACCGACGGCAAATTATGATGTGACACTAGATGAGCAGCAGCGTCGATTACAAATTGTGCGATAGCCTGTTAACAATACGTGTCATCTCTATGATGTGTCCGCTGGACAGTGTATTGATGTTTATTGATTATTTCAGCAAACTGACAAGGCTTTTCTTGTTGTGATTACTGCTCTCTGATGACAGTGGCTGAATATAATATCAATATGCTCATATGCTAAGTGATTAGCTGCAGACAAACGAGAAGTAGTGAGTGAAATAAGAGATATGACACATTATCAGCATTGAATTTGCTTCTTTTATAGGCATGGAGCACTAATGGAAATGTTTCAGATTACAGCCCTCAGATTTCAGTGTAATTATTTGGTACATATGGGTACAAATGGAATATCTACTGAGTGCCTACAGGTAGGTACAGGGGAATATGTACCTGGAGTAAGGGGATACCACATTTGTACTCAGAGGGGGCCTGAATCTGAATTAAGCCTACACTGTAAGTACTTTTAAAATTACCTGGTACATATTAAATAATTATTCAATTAAACAGGGTGTAGAAGGGACTGCTTTACTTTACAACCCACATACACCAGACTAACACAGTAATAAGAGCACACCTTTTTTATTTTCTCACACTTTTTTATGGATGTGTTATGATTGTATTGTACTATTATTGGCCATTAGCTCTAACATTGATACCTCTTATGTTGATTTCATGAATGACTCGCCATACACTTCATACGGTATGTTGTCCAGTAAACTTCAATTAAGTTTGTCTGTGAGTGAAATCATGTGACATTTACCCTATTATTTTTTTTCTTTTCTTTTTTTGTAGCATCATCTACATGTGTATTTGGCTTGTTAATTGTTCGTAATCTGATGACATGACAGGACATACAAGCTTGTCTTCTGGCATCAGGTTTCATTATCATCATTTTAAAAACAAACTCAAACTATAGCTGTCATTATAAAAGTTGTTCTCTCATCATTCACATATAGCCGGAACATGTGTTACAAATTCCTTTAGTGAAAGTGACACAGACCACGTTTATTGACAAAGGTTTAAAAGGATTTTTTATGTCTACAGAAACTATTAAAATCACAAATGCAAAGCTTGAAATGAGCAAATCCATGCAACTTGAAAGAAACGTTCATGATTCCTCTCATTACACGGATAATAAAAGTGGCGGCTGTCAAACTTTCCCAAATAAAATCCAGACAAAAAATAAATAAATCAAGATCTAATAATTGTGAATGACCTTCTATCTTGCCTTGTTTGCCTTTTACTGCACTGTGATTTGAAGAGTGGGCTGGACAGGAAAACTCTAACTTGTAATTCTGATATGCTAGTGTAAAGCTCAGGTTCCTTTGCACATGTTTAGAATTTGTGGCGTGCAATGGATTATTTTTCTGTCTGCAAATCGACAAAGTAATGTCTGCCTGTGATGTATTTGAGCACTTTGCTTCTTACTCTCAAATCAACACACATAATAGGTGGTGATTACGCCAGCCAATCTGCACAACCAAAGCAAATATTTCCTCTAAAGAATGGGACAGTTTGAGCCCCTTTTAGCCGAAACACAAATGAAATCGATTAATAATTGCCCTTTCTTCTCTAACAATGAGTAGTTATTTCATGTTGCCATTTGTGTACCGTTTGATTTGTGTGACTAGTGAGACAAAGTTTATGTGTGTGCGTTATCCAGGGACTCAAGCCTGTGATTTGCAGCTTTGGTACCTGGGAAATGCTTTCTTAATTGCGTCGAAACCTTGTTACACCCGCAGACTGGCAGGTCACAAATAACCGGCCAGCTACTCCGTGGCTGTGGGCACACAGAGTGAGGGAGGAATATAAAATGGAAGGATGAGAGAATGTGAGAGTTCTGAGGGGAGGAGTACTTCATCCCCTCATCAGTGAGGCTGCAGGTGTCCTGCTGTCAGGTCTGGATGGGCAGGGGTGTGATGTGAATGTCTGATCTATGCCCCCTTTCTTTTGGAGGAGAGGTTTCGAGATTCACATTTACTGGCTCCAGATCATGTCAGCCCTGTTCAGAGCCCAAACAATGCAGTAGATTAGTACAGTATAATGGTACAACAAAGTTAAATAAAATGCAAGCAACTGTGGACTATTTGTTTTTGTGTCTTATTGATGTAGCCTGCAAGCATGAGCCATTACTGTTGTTGATTTATTAATGCATCTGCATATGTTCAGATGAGAAAAAGCATCCCCTCACATCCTTGACCAGGTAGATCAAACACTACACAGGGGACACCCTGTTAAAATGTGCCATTGATTTCCAACCCTATCCATGTCTTGGTGATTATGAACAAGATTGGAGTGTTAGCTTAAATGGAAATGACTGATGTTTATTGGCTGCTAATAAGCTATTACCTCAACCTTGCTGCAAGCAAGAAGGCAATCCATGCTCATTTCACTTGTAAGGAGAAGGGAGGCTTGGTAGGGAGGGGTGAGAAGAAGGATGGGAAGGTGGGGGAGGAGGTTTGGAAGTATTATGGAGACAGAGGACAAAGTGAGATAAAAAGGAGAGAACATCCGTGTTTGTATTAAATGCGCTGAGAGTAAGCCGCCGCTTAAAGCAATTTATATACCTGTGAAAAATGTGCCAACCATTTAAGGGCTGTGGAATTAGCTGGGAATGGAACAGCACCTATTTCAAGGGCAGGACTGCTTTCAGATAAGCATCGCCATTTACTGTAATATTGGAGCTGGAGGATAGAGTCCTGTTACAGAGGAGATTAATGAGGCCTGTGTGTGGGTGAACTTGTCTGTGTGGATATTGTATTTATATCATTTTACTGGAAATGTTAAGGTTTCCAGAAGCATAGAAATTAATATTTCCTCACTTTTGACACAGTACACCACACATGAATTGATTGTTGCTACCGGTTAAAAAAAAACAAAAAACTAATTCATAACAGTGACATCCAGTGGACGGAGCTCTCCTATGCACCTGCGTGTGCCAGCACTCATGATTGAGCTAGCAATTGTTTTGACCTGCCCTGCTTTGGTTTATTTGCAATAGTTGTATCTGAACATAGACATACTCAAACATGCACACACACACACACACACACACACACACACACACACACAAAATATTCCCCATTTGCTTTTATTTGCTTTTTTTTATAAAAAATGATAGATGAGAGTACAGTTTCTGGTGTATTGATTGCGAGCTTTTATGAAATTACATCTTTGGAGCAGGTTGGGCTTTAGAGAGAAGATAAATAGGCCTGACTAAATGAGAGTAAGCACAATCCACTGTGAGCTGGCTGGAGAGATTGGGCGAGGGGGGCACCTAAAGGCCAGGACCAGTTCCAACATCGCAGGCAGACATCCATCCTTCCTCGCCTCCTGTATGCCATCACTCAGGAAAGAAAGATAGCGGTGCCCAAGTGGAGATTTCTGAAATGGAATCCACTCCACTTCTCCTCCTCTACATGCTACACTCACTGATATGGTAACACACTGCAGCAGTGAAAGCATCGGTTCAGCTTGATGGGTTTCTCCTATTGCCACAACATTTAAACGGACCCGCTCTATTTCCTTTATTGATTATTATGAAAGCATTTCATTATACAGGAAGTTATATGGCCAACAAGCAATTATAAATTCAGTACCGCAAATGTAAACTGAAATGTGTCTTCAAGGCACGTCTGAGAGGTGAAAAAGTCATTAGGCACGCTCTCCAAGCACAAGCTCTCCTAAACACACACACACACACACACACACACACACACACACACACACACATTAAAAGTAAGGGGAGAGGGAAACACCGCCATTTTTGGACATTAACTAATTCAGTCACTCGGCTGGCAGTGTGGTGTCGGGGTAATTTGGGGATGGCAAGGCAGTCCATTATCAGAATCAGAAATATGGAAATGGTGCTTACTTAAGCTGTTTCACATGGAGGGGCTGTAAACAGGCACTGGCACAACACCCCCCCCCCCCCTCAACACACACACACACACACACACACACACACACACACACACACACACACACACACACACACACCTGCAGCAGTGGAGAGCTGATTAGGGTAAAAAAGCTGTATCATCTGTTATCTATAATGTATAAGATAGTCATTGTAGATACTTTGTGATGTAGTGTTGCGTGGCACATCTTTCTATTACATGGACAAAAGTATGTAGACACCTAAACATTATGCTTATATGATTGTCGAACACTTTATTCCAAGACAACAGGCATTAGTATGCTGCTATAACTCTTCTATGAGAGATCTCCACAAGATTTACAGAACCTGGCTGCAGAGTTTTGCTCCATGTCCCGTTTTGTGTCCTTACAAAAGTAATGGATGGAGTTAAGGTGACGGTGTGTGCATTCAAGCTCCTCCACACCAAACTGAGAAAAAATATTTCTTTGTGGACCTTACATGCATAGGGACGTTCATGTTGGAACAAAGGGTCTTCTTCAAACTGCCAAAAAGTTTAAAGCACACTATTTATAAGTAGTTCCTAACTTTCTTGACCCTTTGTTCTGTCTAAAACGTTAGAATTGTCCCGTATTTCAGAAGAAAAAAAGCTAAGATTTAAGAAATATCACATAAATTTAATATAATTTTGAGTGTTGTCTCAAATGTATCTTGTGCTACTTTTGTCAGGCCCTAACTCTCAGGCTGGGAATCAGTGGTCTAAAATATCATTGTGGGTTGTAGCATTACAAATTATCTTAATCGCAGCTAAGGAGCCTATACCCTGAACCATAAAAACCAGCCCCCTATAAAAGTGTCTGTATGGAAACATCTGTCCACATACGTTTAGCTATATAGTGTATTTTGCATGCCTTGGCTTCTTCTCTTTCATTTAGTAATTTCCTGTATCATCCAGATTTTCAACAGGTATTGATGCATGACAGGAATGAAGATAAGATACTTCTGTCTTTGGTGGAAAAGAACAATTAACAATTATCCATCATGTCCTTCGAGACAAAACAAGGGGTAATGACAACATTCCATCCTTCTTTTGCTACTTACAGCACAAGATGTAACATTTATTGTGGCTGCTTAAGGGCTACTGTCAGTGGTGAATTTAGCATATCTGCCTCTTTCATGAAGCCAATTATTCACTTGAAAAAGGAAAATTATTAAACAAATTTGACCCATGAATGCAACTCAAATTCCCAAGAGCTGTTTTCACCCAACCTTATTAAACGTTCTGGGGTTCCTTTCATCATATTTTTAGGTAAATTTGGGTGAAAGCTACACCCACACTGACTTCAGGTGTTATCTGTAAATTCACTACCGTCATCAATGGGAATTTAGTTGAAGGAGAGGGGACGCGTGTGTGAGCCATTTCAGACGTGAATTATGCAAAAGCAGGAATAACTAATGCTGATGGATCATAACCTGAAAACTGCAGTCAATTGAATACAACATATAATGTAACATCAATGCTGCCTAAAACAAATTGCATGAGTTAAAAAGTTTTACATTTAGCAGATAAATGGACACTTTTCCATTGCACGAGGGAAGAAGAGGAAAAAAATCAGAGGTAGATGCGAGGCAAAAAAGGAAGATTTGTGCTGTTCTTAGCGCCTCAATGCCCTTGAGTGATCCTGGTGAGCGAGAGCAGAGAGAAAAGGGAGAGATGTTCCTCCTGCAATTTCTCTGCCTGATTTGTAACAGACTGATAAGCTTGGCAAGCATCCCTGCAGGACAACTGACCAATGGCGGCCCACTTCTTAAGCTGAGAAGGACAGGGGGGAAAAACACGTGCCGTATCACACAGACAGCATTCGGCATCTCTCAAAGTCTCTGATTGTCATACATGAACCGCCTCCAAGGACATCAATTTTTCAAGTGCGCTGTGCCGATGTTATTTGTTTGCAGTGATTTGATATTTCTCCATATGAAAGCCTGTTGGGTGGCGCGTCTGTGAGCGACGTGGGGTTACCACATGCATTATACAAACACAAACAAAAGGAATAAAGCGAAGAAAAACAAGGAAAATGATAGCTTGTGTATGCTTTTTTTTCTCCAAGTAGACAATACAGTGGCTAAATACATGCATTATAATGATGCCTGCAGAAATCTCATGTAAATGGAAATGGGTTTAAATTGTGATTATTGAGCTGCGAGACTGAATGCAGCACCCCTGTGCTCAAAATTGTGCACCAGTTAAAGCCCCCATTGCTTTGGACGTAATTGTATTTACCAGCAATCACTGTCCCCAGGGACCACTGCTGGTAAGAATATCTACTGGACGATTGATATTCGATTTTCTTAACTGAAGTCACTCTACCTAAATAACATCCGTTATACAATGCCCTGCACTGTGTCTGGGAGAGAAAGAGTGTGTGTGTGTGCGTGTGTGTGTGTGTGTGTGTGTGTGTGTGTGTGTAGGAGCAAAGCTACAAGAATGATTTGAAAGGTTGGTCTTTTATCAGATGTATCACCAGGAGCAAATTAAACCACGTGGAGTAAAATAGCCTCAATAAGAGGTCTGAAACGACTCAACACAATATTCTCCTTCCACCAGGAATCTATAAATGGCCCATTTAGCATCTGTGACCCCAGTGCCTGCTACTGAAGGAGAGTTATGGCCTTTCAAAAGGAAACTATCATAGATTTTAGTGAAGTAAGAAAATGTCCCCAGGTAGCGCTAGAGCAAATGAAATTATGCATGACCTCCTCATTACTTGGCTTAATAAGAGATCTATGGACTGGGGACAATAAAGATCCAGATGTCATGGAGACATATGAACAGGAAAAAAAAAGGTGATGAAAACCCCTACTGAGCTACATATTCAGTACTGTAGGAATGAATGAAAGTTCCCCTTTTTTCTTTTTGTCATTCACATACACATGCCATAGACTGTGATATCTGTCTCTCATTGGTATTCATTGACCATAGGATGGAGAAAGTGGCATCGCAGTTTTCATTTAATCAGACTCTTATGGGGAGTGGCTGTATGTGTGAGGTGTGTGCGTGTGCATGGTCGGCATAGGCTGTCAGCAGATATTAACGCAGACTTGTCAAGGTAGAGAAGAAAAGCGGGTCCCGAACCTAAAGCTGGGTTAAGTAATTGGATTCTTGTTCAATAAAAGTTGGACTGAGGGTCTGTTTTGCATGTTTGTAATACACATATTTTTAGATTCAGTGTGACGTACACATTCCAAATGGGTATTTAGGCTTAGGTTCCAAGAAGTGACAAAATCCATTAATATTAAGTGTTTTTTTGGGGGTGGAGGTACCACAATGTCAGACTTTGCTTTATACTACATTATATATGTTCAAGCTCTGGAAAGATGACATCTGGAGCACATGGTTAGAATAAAGGCTTTTAATAATATACAGTAACTAAAGTTTTGACATAAAGCATGTTTTCGTCTGAGTAAAACGTAGGCAGTGGTGGTGTAGGCGTTTAAAAAGCAAACGCTAGGGGCTTATAAGCTTTTTGTCCTATCGTTATTCACTTTGCATGTGTATCCAATGGCATTGAAGCGTTCCTTTAGTTCAATGGATTATTATGGCTGTGCTGTGTGAGTGCAAAAAATAGTTGCCAAAATATTTTAAAAAAGTTAATGTAGAGAATGATCTCATTCAAGGTTAGCAGAAACGTGTTGCACAAACTTTATAACAACCAAAATCTTCTGCAAAAAAAAAAAAAAAAAAAAGCGTATGTTCAAGCTATTTGGGCCTTTCCACTTGTGGTTTTGATTCCCTGGAGCTAGATAGGAAGTCTCGCCCGTACTACGAAATGGTGGACAAAGTAGATAAGCAGAGTATCACTGAGACACACTCCTGTAGTCCCTAGTCAAGCATGAACCTCTCTCCCTCTCTCTCTCTCACACACACACACACACACACACACACACAACCCTTCTGTGACTTGCAGAAAGAAACGGGACACATTAAAAATCATCTGTGAATAACTCTATGGTCGTAATATCTAAGTAATCTTGAGTTCAGTAGCGGTTGTGAAATCCTCCATTGAGCCATCTCCCGTCTCATCCTCATTAGTGTCAAGCAGACAACAGAGTGTGAACGTCTTTCAGCTGCTCCCTGGGAGTCCCCACACCCTCATACACAAGCGTGTCCTGGGCTGTCCACCCCCATAGCAGTAGTCCCAGTAGGAGTCTTTATCCGGTCCCTGATCAACCTCCCTTGCTCCCATTAGTGTGAAGAAGTTGCAGCCTGACCCTAGGCCCTCTCAGATCCATACACTGTCATGGAGGGTGAAGCCAATCGACCTGTGGATGAAATTAATTTTGGCTACGTGTGTCTTGGATCTTACACTTTCAGTTACTGTCAAAACTTGTGACCACAGGATAGGGTCAGAACAAAGAATAGAGTGGGAAAATGGGAGTTTGGCCTCATGGTTCAGCTCTGCCTTTGCCGCGGTGGTCCAATACAGCAGCTGGATTACCGCAGCACCAAAATGACAGTCAATTTCATCATCTATTTCAAGAAAGAATCATGGTTTCAGATATCAAAGTACAGAGTATCATCCCCTACATGGAGGGAGACGTCCTGTTACAATTGGACAAAAGCTTAGGGTTTGGTTTCAGTGAAGTTAGATGGGCTCAAGGGGTCATCTGTCTTTATCTTACATTAGTCATAGGATAGCAGGATTCAATGCAGTGCAGAGAGCAGAGCAAGAAACACTCACACAGTGACATGGAATGGGGGTAGAATTGCTCAAAGACACTGATAAAAGTGCCAAAGTCGGACCCAATAGCTACATCTGCTTTATTTTAATTTTAATTAAAGTTTAATGTTATCCATGTAAATGTGTGTAACTGTGTGAGCGTGAACACAAGAGAGCAGCTTCCTTGATTAATGTGGATTTGTCTTTGTATGACTTCATTTCAACATTCAAAAGAAATATTGCAACTGCATACATGATATCTGGTAAAACAATCTCACCATTAGGTCCATTCAGTAGCTGTTCTGGAGCTTTTGATCATGATCATCTTCCTTTTTTGAATTGTAGATGTTCAAATTTCTGTGTTTCAGACCACCGATAGGACTTCTCGTCCCTGTTGCCTTAAACGTTAGGATTGAAAGTTCATTCTTGATCTTGTTAAACAACATATTTTCAATTTCACCACAGGGGCTTTTCAGCTACTGAATGGTCCTGGTGTTTGAGCAGAGGAAGGTGAAGCCATGGTTTAATAAGCTTGACGTTGCTTGACATAGTGTCTTGAATTTATG
The DNA here is from genome assembly GCF_004354835.1 of Perca flavescens. NCBI lineage: Eukaryota > Metazoa > Chordata > Actinopteri > Perciformes > Percidae > Perca > Perca flavescens. The sequence goes on along the minus strand of NC_041340.1, from coordinate 36,943,965 downwards.
CAATGTAAAAGGGAAATTAAAGAATTTAATGTTGGAGGCATATCATTCAAATTCCAGACAAAATTTAAATGTGAGACTACATGTAAACAAAAGACATTTTGACTTGCTACAGTCAGAAAAACACAGGTGTAAATGATAAAATGAATGATGGCTGAATTCCATTTAGCTGCTTCAGTTTTAGGGTCCAGGAATTGTGCATGCTGGCTCACTGTCACACATTAATGGCTTATCGGGACAAAATGTACACCTGTGCTTTTCCTGCTATGACAAGTCAAAATGGCTGATGTGAAAGAAGCTTATCCCAAACGATGGAATTGTATGTCATGTTGTGGTTGTTAAGCTGAATAAAGTTGTAAACCTTTTTTGGTTTAGGTCATACAGAAGACAAATATTAGGGTAGACACACACCAAGTTTGGGAAGATAAAACAGAATAAGTAGGCCCTATTTGTCTAATACGACTAAATATAGAGTCCTTACATGATATTGAATGGTAAATGACACCAGCTTCATCTAATCCACAGTATAATATACATTATGTATTGCCAATGATAAGAAAGAATGTTTACCAATGTGTCCTGCTTTTAACTACTGCATAAAAGTAGAAGCACATTTTTATACAATACACTCACCATGTTAGTTGTACACTGGCAGTGCACTGCAGCTCTTTCACTTGGTACAGAGCAGCACTCAGTCTCTATTACTGGAAGAGCATGAGTGTCTGACTGGAGCCAGGGAAGCTCAAGGTAGCATCATAGATTTGACCAGTCAGTCGTGTAGAGCACTAAGTCTTTCATTTACTCCTCACATTCCTCTGCCTGCCAACCTTACACCAGTGCACACAAACACACACACAACCTAATACACAACTACGTGCACTAAACACGACATGTTTTATGTAGGCAGTGCATCTGCTCATTCTCTCTCTCTCTTTCTCTCTGCTACTCACACACACACACACACACACACACACACACACACACACAGTCCTTGTTTCCCAACTCACTCATTCCACCTCTTCACACACAGTATTTTAGCAGCCTTGAAAAGCTAAATGGTGTGAAGTTGAGTGTTGGTCCATCTGTCTCCTGGGTGTTTGGAAGGAATGAGAAAGACAGTGAGCAGTGGCAGGGGCATGGGGGGAGAAAGATTGGAAGAAGAAAAAGGAAAGGAGGGATTGGGGTCAGGTCCATTAATATGAATCACCAGCAGAACCCCACAGCGGATCCATCTGTGGTTGTACACCGCCCAGAAACAATTCACAGCCTAGACAACAGTCCATTAATAGGTGAATAGGGGTAAAAAATACTTATGTCATGCATAAATACCTGACAGTTTCTGCTTGTGGTTCAAGGTTTCCGTGGTATTACTGTCTTTTCTCCATCACTGAGTTGCAGATAGTAGCCAATGCAATGTGAAAATGTTACTGGTACGCAGAATAATATGTTAAACACTTCTTTTGGTACCTGCTGAATGTAGTTTTCAGTAAGAAAGTTCAGTCTTATATCTAAGAATGAGATTTGAAGAGGGCAGAGGCTCTTTGTGGTGTTAATTTATTCAGCACAACATGACAGTAGAAGGGTCAAAGACTATTGGTGCTGAAATCAATATTCTTCTTTCACAGATACTTTAAACAGTAAATGCCCCTCTTTGAGGAAGAGCTACAGAGCCAGGGGCCAGTGTGTGTCACACACATGCACACAAAGGGGAATGTCAGATTGGGTGCTGAATAATGGAGGTCTGCTTTAGATATTATACATAGCAGAGTGGTAGATTTATAGAAGGAGGATTTTCTGTTATATGGATAAGAGCATGTATATATGAAATTACGGGGGAAAAAAACCTCTTAGCTGTTTTCTGGAGGCATTCATAATGTAAAATGCATGAGGGAAGACAATAGCGCAAATAATTAGTAAGAAATCTGAGTCTTCTGGCACAGTGTTGTGAAAAAAAATGCTTGTGAAGAAAAATATTCAGAAGTAGGCCATGGCATGAAGAGAAACCTTTTAAACACAATTTGAACAGTGTGGCTGCAAAGCACTTTGCTTACACAGCACAAGATATTGTAGTACACACTAACAACCACACCTTTGTGGTGTATTCAGCAGACAGGGCAGGGTTAAAACTGTGCCATGGATGAGAATTTGTGTGTGGAGAATAAATTAATGCCACAAAGATAGACCTACTTTTCGGTGACGTGTTGCTTTGTTTGAAGTTATAATTCAGATTCATTCAAATTACAGTCATGGTTGATTAAGACACATGTAGTCACTGGTGGTAAAAGCTAGTTTTAATACTGTTTGAAATGACATGTATCAATCACTGAGAAAAGCAATCACACTGTTAGCACATACATTGAGTATCAGCTTATGGTGCACCCAAATAAACAGTGTGCTGAGAGGATTTATTGTGTCATATTGTTTCAATAAAGAAGACTAAAGAAAACAGTCAATAATTTCAACAAGAATAATCAAAATGATGCTCATGATCTAATGTTGTCTTCTGCATTATGTGAAATACATACAAGCATCAGCATCAGCTTCTACGTCATTGTATTGTATTGTGCCCCATATTTACAGTGGGGGAAATAAGTATTTGACCCCTTGCTGATTTTGCAGGTTTGCCCACTTACAAAGAATGCAAAAATCTACAATTTTAATCATATGTACATTCTAACAGTGGAAGACAGAATCCCAAAGAAAATTCCAGAAAATCACATCATATGAATTTATTAAAATTGATAACCATCTGATGAGGAAAAACAAGTATTTGACCCCCTGGACAAACAGCAAGTATTCTGGCTCCTACAAGCCAGTTAGTCTTTCTTTAAGACACAGCCCCAATCCGAACCAATTATCTACATCAAATACACCTGCCTCACCTCGTTACCTGTATAAAAGACACCTGTCAACACCCAAACAACCAGCATCCAACATCACCACCATGGGCAAGACCAAAGAGCTTTCTACGGACATCAGGGACAAGATTGTTGATCTGCACAAGGCTGGGATGGGCTACAAGAGAATCGGAAAGCAACTTGGAGAGAAAAGATCAACTGTCGGAGCAGTTATCAGGAAATGGAAGAAGCACCACACCACCGCCAACCTCCCTCGGTCTGGGCCTCCACACAAGATCTTGCCTCGTGGGGTCCCCTGATCATGCGAACGGTGAGGAATCATCCCAAAACCACAAGGGGGAACTGATGAATCAACTGAAGGCAGCTGGGACCACAGTTACAAAAAGAAACATGTACAGGCCCGGATTGAAATCCTGCATGAAAGTTCCCCCTGCTCAAGAAGAAACATTCACCACCTGAAGTTCGCCATTCACCAAGAGGCCTGGAAGAAGCCTGAAGAAGGTGATGGGTCAGATGAGACCAAAATAGAACTTTTTGGCCTCAACTCAACTCGTCGTGTTTGGAGGCCAAAGAACACAGAGTACAACCCAAAAGAACACCATCCCCACCGTCAAGCATGGTGGTGGCAACATCATGCTTTGGGGTGCTTTTCAGCCAAGGGGACGGGACAACTCCATCGTATTGAGGGGAGGATGGACGGGGCCATGTATCGTGGAATTCTGGACCGACATCTCCTTCCCTCAGTGAGAGAGCTAAAGATGGGTCGAGGATGGGTGTTTCAGCACGACAACGACACTAAGCACACCGCCAAAGCAACAAAAGATTGGCTGAAGAAGAAGCACATCAAGGTTCTGGAGTGGCCTAGCCAGTCTCCAGACCTGAATCCGATTGAAAATCTTTGGAGGGAGCTTAAAATTCGAGTTGCCAGGCGACAACCTCGGAACCTGAATGATTTGGAGGCTGTCTGCAGGGAGGAGTGGGCCAACATCCCTGCCGAAATGTGCACAAACCTTGTCACCAACTATAAAAACCGTTTGACATCTGTGCTGGCCAATAATGGCTTTTCTACAAAATATTAACATGCTGTTTGTCCAGGGGGTCAAATACTTGTTTTTCCTCATCAGATGGTTATCAATTTTAATAAATTCATATGATGTGATTTTCTGGAATTTTCTTTGGGATTCTGTCTTTCACTGTTAGAATGTACATATGATTAAAATTGTAGATTTTTGCATTCTTTGTAAGTGGGCAAACTTGCAAAATCAGCAAGGGGTCAAATACTTATTTCCCCCACTGTATGTGTGCTGTTAGGCTACCTCTAGTGGCCGTAGTAATTATTGCGGGAGCAAACAAAGAAGGCTGGGGTGCTGGATGGGTCAAACAAATCCAAGACTTTCACTCAAGAGACTGGAGTTCATGTCCCATGTGAAACCAAAAGTCAAGAGTCACTTTTTGAAATTAACTTACTTGTATAGAACTTAGTCTGTAACGCAGTGATGTCCATGGCACAGTTACATCCTCATTTTAGTAACCCTTACCCTAACCCCCAATATTAACCCTACATGACTCATTTAAGCCAATCCCTGCTGATTTCCTAACCCTAAGTATTTTAAGTATATATACTTAACTAGTTCCATTTCATAATGTAAATACGTGTTTACAGCAGCGGCTGTTATGTTAAATAGAACAATCACATGATTACAACTGGCACTGTGGTCAGGTGTTTAAAACGGCCACTCTGCCGCCGTATCACAGCGATAAATAGAACGATCCTATATATCGTTTTGGGAGTCATTGGAAATCGTTTAGGTATGAGGATGTGTTGGCCATACAAAAATGTGATATGCTACAAGGGAAATCTTGAGGATTATAACTCTAAATGTTTCCTTTACCTGGTTCTTGATGTCCCAGGTGACTCCAGTAACTATGCAGAAGGTGGGCAGGAACGTTCAGTCTTGCCAAACTGTCATTACAGGGTGTCAGTAAAGTGTCGTTCACATTTCCAATTTTAAAATTCCTTTCTGCTCTGTGAGAAGGTGCTGGATTGCTTTTTCTGGTCTTCAACTGATCAGTTAGAGAGCATGATTCAAACCTCCACATCAGAGGCAACAAACTGACTTAAATATCATTAGTTCCCTTATTAATAATGATCTCTTTGACGCCCAGATGGTTCAGAATCATTTTCTGGGCTGAGTCACAAACTATGATGCTTGGCACATTTTTTAAGTTTGCTCTTAATCTTAACAACCCTAATTAGTATGTTTCCAACAACAAGCATTAGTGATGGTGTTGCCCCTGGTACCTCGGTGGCTTGATAAAGAACCAACAGGACACACAGCTCTCCTTCAGTGTTTTACTGATTGATCTGCAATCACAGTATAAACAGGGCAAGGGCGATCAATGCACTCTCACATGAACTGCTTTCTCTCTGAGAGAATCCTTTTTCACATGGCAGCTTAAGTAAAGTGCAGGAACATAATAGTACATTCAACACTGTCCCATATACCAACATAAATTGTCTGGTTTGACCAGTCTGCCCTGTGAATACTACAGTTCCCATAATGCCATGACAACAGAACAGAGCTTTGATTCTCTGCCCGAATTTCTCAAAATTCCCACGGGGCTTAAGTGAGATTGGGTTCATGCAAATGTCCCTGTGTTTTTTTCTCTCTGCTGTAATCAATAGCTTACTGCTATGCATAATTAGACTTAAGTTGAATTTTTAACTTGTAATAAATTTGTCACACAAGTTACAAAGGTGTTCTGAATGTTTTTACGGTATGGGCGTCCAAAGAGTAAAAATAACTGTGTGTCCTGTCTACTACTGTCGACATCAGTTTCTTCTCTGTGCTTTCAGGAGACAGACTGCTGCCGGCTCAAAGGCATGACAAAAAGGGGGAGACACACGTTTGTTCAGTTAAACCAAATTTATTAAAGTAACAAAGAAAAAACGTGAAATCAGTTAATGTGTGAAAAATATGGATGTCTGTAGATGTATCAAAGCTAGAACGCAAATATAACTAAACCCAAAATCCAAACAAACCAAGCAACCTTGAGGAGGGAGAGAGAATGACTCCCCAAGCACTCCTACTTATAGACAGGTGAGCAATCAGTTGCTCCAGGTGTCCATAGTCCTCATTAGCCAATCCCCAGAGCCCAGCAACCAAAGGGACTTAATAGGCCTAGGAGCCGTCACAATGTTTACATGGTGTAGCTTCTTAGCTGCTACTACTTAGCTGTCAGCTAGCTTTTCCTACATTCAGTTAGTAACCCTTCAGCAGGTGCATGTGGTCAGTCACCAGGGCAACGTTAGCTGAAGATGGAACTTGGCTTCTTAGTAAACTACAATTTCTTTAAATACATAAGCTGTAGCATGAGGGTGTGGAGGATATGGAGTTGCTTAAAGTCAACTTTGATGGAGCATGGGCTGTGTAATGTGCGACAGAGCCTTAATAAAGTTGGGTAGAGAAATGCTGTGCTGAACCTAGTTTCTTGATATACAGTATTGAAATTACCCGAGCTCCAGCAATTTCCCATGACATGTATTTTAGAGACTGTGTCTTTCTGAAAATATGGCCCTCCATGACTTATTTGACGAAGTACCCATTGGCCATAGTACAATTTCAAAACAAAGGGATACAAGGACAGAAGGTGAATTATAAACCTTGAAGTTTACTCACAGATGAGAATGAATGCAGAGCTCCAAGGCTCGTCATGAGGGTGATGCATCATGTGTACAGAGTGCTTTAGGTAGACTATAAAATTGTGCTGACTAAACAAGGTGAGAAAACAAAGACTTGTGCATCCAAATCATCCAGATCAGACTTCAAGAAGACAGCCTTTCTCAAACTGTAAATCTGCATTCTCTGTGCTCAGACATTTGTTCTATCCAGGACAGCTGGAGAAAAATGAACACCTTGGAATTTTTGACTCTGATCATTTCAAAGACTGTGTGTGAGCTTTTGTGCCAGTATAGTACATCCAGGCTAAGATTAGATCTCCCTCAGTCCAGTGTGAGTGAAAACATTACTGGGCGTATTTAAGGTAGCTGTCAAGGCTGTCCCTTCCAGAATATGTTCAATTCCACCTACAGCCCCCAAAGGGGTGGTGTCTGGGAATTAAAGCTGTCTCATTCTCTCTCACCCACCCACCTGCACATAAATCCACACACACACAAACACCTCTGTTGGCCATGACCCATCTGGTTTCTTTCTACTTCTGTGGTTTTCCATGTCTGAAAAGGAGCCGGAGCTGGTAAGCAGACACAATTATGCTTAATTACCCTCCAGCAATACACCTACCCAGACAGACAGACAGACAGACAGACCGACAGACAGACAGACACACACACACACACACACACACACACACACACACACACACACACACACACACACACACACACACACACACACACAAACACACACACAGCAGTTTCTCATCACCACGTCTCGCACAGTCTTATGTACTGTAAGTGTCCTTATGCAGGGAGAAATCTCACTGTGTTTGCACATACACACATACACACATACACAAATACACGTATACACAATTACACACATACACATACACAAATACACACATACACATATACACACATACACACATGCATTTGAGCAAAGGCTTGTCCAGAACTAGTTTCTTTTTGGTGGAGGGTCAGCCTGTGAAATGGCCTGTCTATCTACTTTAGCTTGTTAAAGTCTTGGGGGAGTAGATTGACTGTGACATGTCTAGTCCTGTCTATGTAGAGACAGTTACATATTGAGTCAGTCTGAAGGTCTGTTGATTGGATGATGGGTCAGCTCAGAGAGTGTGTGTGAAAACACTCAGGTTTGAAAATGTAACATGAGATATCAGGCGAAAAAAAGTGAAATCAATGACTAACAAGTCAAAGGGCAAGATATGTTTTATAAAACTCTGGAAATGAGCTGACACACCATGGGCAGTAAGGTGACCTATATTTGATTAGTTGTCTTTTACTTTGCTATAATCAGCAAGATGAAAGCAAAATAGACAAATGTTAAACACTTTTTTGAGCTGGGACTCTGCATTTTTTACTCACACCTGTTTTTTTATGGAGAGAACGGAAACCTTGCTGTAATTCTTGGCAACAATCTTTTAGGACATCCTAAGACAAAAGAGTTAGTTCTATCCATCATCTATTTATCAATCAGTCGATCTTCTGTTGCTTACTGTATGCTAAGAAAGAGTCCATACCCAACCCCTTTTGCAAGAGGTTGGGTATGTTGCTGCTTCAAAATAAAATTTAAAAATATGCAATTAGGTAGCTTCTGGTGCTACATTCTTTTGTCAGTCAAACTACAACAGGAATTGAATGGAAGTTGTGGAGTCTCAGTGTCTGAGAAAGACTAAGAGTCAGCCACGCTAGCAGCTCTGAGGCTGTACACAGTGGTGCTTTGAGCTACATGCTCATTTCAGCATGCTAACATGCTGATATCTAGCAGATTTTTCATGCCAACATTTACTAATTAGCAATTAGGTAAGCATAAAATGCAGTTGAGACTGATGGGAATGCTATTTTCATATATTTCAGCCAAAGTGTGGAACTGACCAACATTGCCATCCCTAGAAAATGAATGAGCTTAATTTGCTTAAAAGTCAATACCAATCATTTTCTATTGTTTCCAACTTTCCAAATTAATATGGATGAATACATTCTGTGTTCTGGTCTTTAGTATGTGCAGCATTTTTAGTGTGCATATGGTTGGCTCACATTTGAAATGTAATAAACTGTGTATTAGGATTGCAGAGTGATCTGTGACAGCATCATAATTCTTTTAAGCAGTAAAACAAAGGTGTGATTCTGGAGCCTGGGCCCTAGCAGTGCTAATAATCTGGCAGCGCCCCTGCCTATAGCCACACATTTCATGTGCAGCCTAGTGACCTGGATAAATCAGTTCAGGCTAGCCTCAGGCAGATGTGAAATGTGTAAGTGTGTATAGAAAGGTGTTTAAATGGTGTGGGAATGCCCTTTGGTTACTTTCAACACTAATGCGAACACCCCTGCTCAGGCTTCTGAGTAGCATCATTTTCAAGTGGCAAAATGAATGCACTGAGTGCCTGTCTTCACCACCTGTTGTATAATAAATAACTCATGAAACCATATCCTACCACTAGATAATTGCAACCAATTACAAACACAATCTTCAGAATGCACCTCGCTACATTCAAACAAAGACAAAAAGTTTGCTCAATATGTTCCAGGCCACCACACACAGAATATCAAGCATCTTGACAAGTGTCACTTATCTACTAACATGAAACAAATCTGATTCTATCTCAAACAATACCACTTGCTGAAAAACAACAGAAAAGAACAAAACAAAAGAAGAAAAATGTCACTTCTGTTGGTTGTAGAACATTAGATTTTCTAACAAGAAATTGACTCTATCAAACCCCTTGGCAACTCAAAATAGTACAGATTTTCTGACAATGATAGCATGCAGCTGAAATACACTGTTTTATTCTGATTCTGAATTGAGCCCCAACAATAACAGGTCTAAAATTGGTTGCATGGAATGGACTGGTAAAGCAGAATATCCGCAAAAGTGATTGAAGGACAGAGGAGTAGAGATTGACGGCTGGACATTGCCAGAGAAAGGAAAAAATAGTGAAGTGATTGCTGAGCTGAGACAGGTGGATACTACCACTGAACTAACAGAGAAATGGTGTAAAGGCAGCAGACTGTGGATGATCTGCATGTCAAGTATCTTGAGCAGACAGGAAGACTTATCAGTCAGTGTGTACCCTGAGGGGCGTGGCAGGACTGCATCTTTTCTCTGGATCTCATCTTTCAGTCAGTGTTAGGGCGGACATGTCCGTCTGTAAGGGGACAGGCACATCTGTCACACACACATAAAAACATACACAACCACAGCTATATGAAAAATGTCATAGGTGACAGACAGGGATCTCTTCTTGATAGAGTAATATATGCGTTTGGTTTCATTTCAACATTTACGTTCTCATTCCTACCAAGACCTGTGTCCACCCTCACACAAATCCAGCAATGGATCATTAAACACATCAGCACTTATAGTAACCAGCCACAGCTGTGATTTTTCATATAATCAGTGGTGCATGGTAATGCTTTCAGCCTTGAGGACAGGCAAGCCATACACAAACCGTAAAGGACAACTTAGCTCAGGTAGTGCAAAGCAATGTTGGCAGCCAGCCTTGGCATATTCGCAGCCTTTTACTATCAACACAGTGAAACGGAGGGCTGACTCTCACAGCGTACTGACAAGGTAAGGTGTCCTTGGGTAAACCGACATACAAACTGCAGACAGGAAGAGATGGTTTTCCGCTCCTAGATTATAAGGCCTCACCAGCTGGTTTATGGCTCCGTTAATTCTAAGTTGGCAAAATGACAACTAAGTGTCACTCAGGAGAAAGACCGATTGAGAAAGAAAAAAAAGAAGAAGTTAGAGGGAGAATGAGCAAGAATCAACAAAAGCTAGATAGAAAACTCCAACATAGCAACAGATGCTGAATATTGTGCTCATTTATTCAGGGCCTGCTGTGTTAATGGCTATGTAAATCTGCTGGTCTCACTGAGTGGTAGAAACTAGCATTGGCAGGCCTCAACGATGCAGCCTAATTGGAGATAAGTCTGAACAACAAGCCTATAGCATAGCCTCATAAATTACAGCTCCTACACCGCCAAGTCCATTCCTGTTCTCTTTTTATACAACCCCTCCTTTCTTTACCTCTTTACACCACACATTGTGGGTGCTCATTCTTTCTTTTTGCCCCCATTTTCCTGCTTATTCCTTTCATTTTTCTCTTATCCCACTCTATGATTGGACCATCCTCCACTCCTCCTTCCATCCCTCCCTCCTTCCACTCTTTCCTACCTGACCTGGCCTTCCCAGGGTTGTAAAGAGGGTTGTTCAGATTGAACAGTAAATTAAATTAATGTAGGCCATTTCTCAATCATTTTTCATCCCCCTAAAATGATTAAGGCTGACGTAAGAAGTTCATTAAAACAGAAAACATTAGGCTCATTAAAAAGCCATTAAAACTATCTCGGAGAGGTGATTTATGCTGGAGTACGACTGGGGGAGGAAATGATTGGACGGGGGGGAGGTGAGTCTGAATAGAAAGAAATGGGAGACAGAGGAGCATGATGGTAGGGAGTCAGCTTTTTCAAAAGGAGGCCACAAATAGTAAACTCATAGGAATTACAGAGAAATTGAGGCAAAAGGGAAACAGTGGGTGGCAAACAGAGCTTTCTAAGTGCCAGGACGCTTCCTTTCCATTGCACCTCAACCGGAGCTCTGACTGTTAAAGAAAACAGGTCTCCCCGTCTCTTTAATGTTTGCACACTAAGTCAGCAGAGCCTTAAACCCAAAATCATTAACTGTTCTTAACTCTGCCCATTAGGCTCTGACATTTACCAAACTAAATGTCATTGTTCCTAATCATCATCTGTAAAGCAAGACACAATATGTATGTACAGGACTGCATGCACATGCAGATGCACTCATGCATACTAATGTCTTAAATTTCACCCTGTCTAAAAAACAAAACCCTTCCACTTGTCTTGTTTTATATATTCCATCCTTTGTGAGTTACATCTGTTTGGAATACGGTGCGTTCAGCGAGATAGCATCTCAAAGCCCATTCTTTTCTTTTGACAAGGGAGAGGGAGAGCTTTCAGCCTACTGTTGCAGGTACAAAGTGGCAGAGAGATCGGTGGAGATGGAGAGGCGGAGAGGAATATTTTGAAGAAGGTCTTTGAAGCAGCAGGCAGCGGTTCTGTGTCGAATAGATTCGGCTGCGTGCTAATGTAGCAGCCAGTGACTCAGACAACAGTGAGCCAGGTTTCTAGAGCTCAGCTCACCTGGAGAGGCTGAGCAGATTGGATGGTTAGATTCTGCTCACTCTCCGTCTAGCTGGAGGCAAGGTTTCACTGATATGTCTACTGCTATCAAGCAGACAAGCTGTCTGTGATTCTAATGCATCACCACATATTTAACATGGCAAACATAGCAGAGACCCAAATATTTCTCATTTTATTTAAGCTTTTTGTAGAAATTTGGCTGAGGCTTTGGTTAAATACATTTGTGTCAGGCTCTCCCTAGCAAAGAAAGACACTATCTGCATGCTTATTATATTAGTGTCTTCTCCTTGTTTTTAATTCACTGTTAAGTTCAGTTTGTTTTGTTTCCGTTTTGTTCTTCTCTATCCCTTCATTTTACAGAAAAGAAACAGTATAGAACTAGCTGAACTTATCAAGAGAGAACATTATTCATTGTGATTCTCTAAAGCATGGTCTGTCAGTTTGCAATTTATTCAAATATTCACTGTTCTCTTTGAATGTGGAAATGAATACATATTGTTACCGTCGGACACATAAAGCATGCAGAGCAGGCGTGCAGGGCTGGTACACTGCAGCTCTTTTACTCCCTCTAGGTATGCCCCACTCTGCTGCATTCCCTCCTTTGAAGAAAGAAGAAACCACATGCAAATGTATGTGCAAACAAATACAGAGCCAAACAAGCTCCCACTGTCATGCAGATGGTTTTGTGTTTTAAGAGAATTCCAAATCGCAGCATACGTGGGCCAGTATATGCTTTTAACCCAAAGGGATCATGCTGCAGGCTTTCTAATTGTGTGTGAAGCCGCCATGGGTGTGTGTTTAGTGTCTAACCATCCAGTGGACAAAGACATACTTTGATTTATTGGCAAACAGTTGAGCTAGTTAAGTCTGCAGACATGGACAGAGTTTGTGTATGTATACAGGGTTTAGGATTGTGTGTGGTTTAGCCCCATGCAGAGACAATGTAAAATATGCTGTTGGCCACATATTTAGTTTGTAACTGTAAAGGTGACTTCACTGCTATACGTATATCGACCCTGTCTCCATGAAATGATTTGCAACAGCAAATATGTTTTAATAGAAGCATAACACTACCTGGATTATGCTTTTTATTCACATAACGAAGAAACACTATTAATTACCGTAATCTGGAAAGTCACAAAATGTTGATATTAAAGTCATCCGCAAAATGTTCACTGACACTGTTTTCGATATCCACTCATAAGAACTAAAACAATTTTATTGTCTCTTGAGGCACTCAAAGCAACCGTCAAAAGAAACAATGTTGCTGTCTGTGTTAAGCATTTAAAAAGCACATAAACTATTGTAAAATGTTTATGAAATGTTACGTTTCAGTTTTTTTTGGATTAAAAAAGGGAGATGATGTGAGTTTTAGAGGTACTGGTTGGAGGATTTTGTTACTGTTGGACAGAGCGGAACTAGCTGTTTCCCTCCATTTCCTTTGTACTAAGCTAGCTGGCTGCAAGCGTTAGCTTCATATGGGCGGAACAGAGAGACTCTCAAGAGTATCAATCTTCTCATAACTCTGGTAAAGAAAATAAACAAGTGTATTTCCCAAATTGTGCAACTATTTCTTTATCCAAATTGCATTTGTTGCCTAACCTAATGCTAGACTCTCCCTCCTCCCTACTTATTCTGTTTGTAAAAGAATGTAGCACTTCCCTAAGAATTATGGCAGAAATTACATTTCTTTCAAAACATAACTGGCAAAATAAAGTGGTTGTATATGAAACATAATTTCTAGGAGAAGGGTTGCATTTTTAATGGAAAATTATTCATTCATTCTTTCTCTCATTGATGTCTTCAGTTTGTTTTGTAACTTTCTACAGACTTGTTTTTGCCTTTCATTTTGCAATTTCCCCCCGTTTTTCCCTATCAAGCTCTGTCTTTGCTTTTATTGCATTGACAAAATCCTCTGATCTGTTCAGCTCCCAAGGATCCTGTTGACACATTGGACAATGTTCACCATTCTTTCATGCTGCTCTTTACATTGTGTTGCTATGCATTCATTGGTATGAAGTGCAAATCGGAATAAAACATGACAGGGACCCTGTTTTTAGTTGCAAAGACTGATGCAATGTTTGCTTACAGCTGTTCTGTGCAGCTACTGTGCAGTTCCACTTTATACACACTGCTCCCTAATACAGTTGTGTACGTATAATAATGCATATGCAAACATACGCATACTGTCACACTCAAATATGTCTGTTACTCTTTGTGTACTTTACAGTATACTACAGAGATGTACTTAATGGGGTGAACACATAAGCAGTGCTTGTGTATTGTCTTATGGTTTCTTGTTGTCGTGCAAACATAGTTTAGAGCTTTGTTGAGCCCCATGTGTAAAACCACACTTGGCTGAATATTCATGGCAACTGGATGCAAACATTTGTGACTTTTTTATTCAGTATAATTACCACTGATTCTGGCTGCAGCTTGTGGTGTGTGCATGTGTGTGTAGCACTTTCTGTCAGGAGTAGTGGTGTGGTGGTCAGCATGAAACACAAGTTTGCCCACCAAGACTCTAAACCATGCTTCACTTAGCTACACACACACACACACACACATACAAGCACGCCCCACCCAGGCTGAGTATGTCCAGTGGACTCCCTCAACCCTCAATGAGTGACATTCAGGACCAGTTTTAGCTTTTTAATGAATTAGTCATAACTGCCATCATCAATCAATCAATCTATCAATCTCTCACTCACTCCGCCGGGGCTGCTATGGGGGGCATGCATTATGCATAGTCTGTTAGTCTGAAAAGGGAGACAAACTCATTTCACATGCATAAGTTTGTGAAGAGCTCACAAGCACCTTTTGTTAGCTTATAAAGTGTTAAGGTTTGTTGATGCTAACTGCAAGGCACCAGCTGCATGAGTGAGTTGAGCTCTGATTGAGTGACTAGCAGCTATCTTGACTTCCTGACAGCAGACCATCAGGTGGTTTTCTGAAGTTTTGGATACCTGCTGGTTGCTGTAAAGCGCTATATATATAAACGTTGATTGATTGATTGAAATGAGAGCTGACAGCAACGGAGAGGAAAACATTTAAATATTAACAGCAAAGATGTCATTGGCTGATAGAGATTGTGTGGCCAAATCTGGTTGTTTTAAAGGTACAATTTATTTTTTCTGCATTAAAATGTCTAAAAACGACCATACTTATGTTATATATTTTTTGGAGTTGTGTAGTTACACTATCCCAAATGTTTTCATCAAATGTCAAACCCAGAGAAATCTGTTATTTTATTTTCAGACACGTCATGTTTAATTTAGTCACCAGTCAGTGGCGTCATATAACCTTTCACCATCTAGTTACTCGTAACTTCCGTCAAAACGCGGGCACCCAGATGCTACGTTTGAGAGTAACTGTAAATCATATGTAACAGAAAAAAATACTGGTAACACAGCTTTTTCTGCCAAAGGCATCATTTTGTGATTAATTACATGTCACTTTGCAACACAGTAATACAGCAGAAACCTTATCAACCTATATCAAACCTATATCAATATTAATCCAGCTTAATGTTATTACAATGTATGTGCTGGTTGACAAGTAGCTAATGTTAATGCTAGCTAATGCTTGGTGGATAACATTATAGGGTTACAACATCGTTCAACACGCTCATAAAGTTATTAGTAGTATGATTGTTTTGACCATGGATAAAAGCAGCACTGCACTAACCCACGAATAAGTTCACTAGTAACGTTAACGTTAGCTGTATAGAGAGACGATTAATCTAATGCTAATTTAGCCAGCTAGCACACTCCGGTCTGCCTGCCGGCACAAAGAGACTTAATTCGGGATGATAGCTGACAACATAGCCGGGACATGTAGCAATAGCTAGTTACCGTTAGCCCCAGCCGGTGCCGTGTGCTTACGCCACTAACGGCAGTTTAATGAAGTGTTGGGAAACAGAGATTAGGCTCGTTGAAGATGAACTGCGCCTCGCCTGTAAAGTGGACGAGAGCAGGCGGCAGCAGCCGGGGCCGGTGACAAAAACCCGCTCTCAAGTCGGACAGTTTCAGCCGTTTCCAGCAGCCTTCAGGCTGAACAGGAAGTCACAGAAACACTGTGGTCCGATTCTGATTTAATAAAATGTTATCAGACCCATATATCAGCTTGTACACAGTCTCCAGTTGTTTTATTATGACAGAGTAGCTGTCAAAATGCTCTACATGTGATCTGTTGCTGATTTGAATTAACAACAGACTGTAGATGATCTCTAATCTGAACAGATTTAGTCTCTCTGGCTTCTAAACATAACTATCAGCCACACAGCATGTGGTTTGTACAGAATAATCCTTTAAATCAGACAAATAGCAGTTAAAATCCCTCCGATTCAAAATTAATCAAAAGTTTATATAAAACGTCATCATGTTGAGTCGATTCTGAACCATCAGCTGTTACATCAGCTGAGAGGCCGGCGTTTCCCAGCATGCCCGGTGGAGAGCAACTGCGGCGCCTGGCTCTAAAAACTGCGGCCGCCTTGATCTCGTGAGGTTATCGTTGCCCACGTGTGCATGACGTCAGAGCAAGTCGGGATAAAGTCGGACACAAATCTAACCGGCATGCATTGGGCACCGATCGCCGGTAATCGATTCTGCGCAGATCTGGCTCATCTCCAACAAGCCTAATATCAGACCCAGGCATCCTAGTCACAACATCGGCCTGTTAGCCAGCTACGTCTCCGTTAGCGCTACGGTGTTTGTACCGAAAATCTCCTCCCTGCCAAATTTCTCCCCCCTTCGCGTTTAGCTGTCTTTACAGTTAGCTAGCTAAATTAACCTGACAAAAGGTGGGTTTTAAGCACCAAAACGAACAGAAAGTGAAGGGGGAGATCGGGTAGCTAGGAGATGTTCTCCTGCCGCTGATAACGGCAATAGAACATCCTCGCCGTCCTGGAGATTGCCCCTGCAATCCCCACCTACACCCGTCTCTCAGCATCGTTGAGGAGCTTGTTAGCGTTACAACAAACCCCGTCCGCCGGTAAAATCCAAAAGGTGACATTGGCATGTGAAATATACTGTTATAGTGTGGTTTTAGCTGGTGGCTAATCATTAGCCAGCAGCTAAAACCTGCTAACGTTAGCCGCTAGTATTAGCTTGCTGGCTCACTAGCTAACTGGTCAGCTAGCTACCAATACAGATTGAATTAAGAAAAATGTAATTATGTTGGGAAAACTGCTGCTATTTTATTAGAATGACATGAATAAACGTTACTAAACGTAACGTGAATAAACTTGAATGGGTAGACTCGTCTGTGAACAGAGGCATTCTAATCGACGATAGTGTTCAGCAATAAAAACTCCCATAATTCCACGCAACTTCCCAACGTCATCAAACGTTGGTTGAGAGACCCCTCGGGGCAGAAAGTTACATATTATACGTTTAACTAAAAGAGTAAACACCACCAATCAGCTGAAAAGGTGGAGGCAGGAGAAGCTGGAGAGAATGGAGAGGAATGAGAATGAGTAAGTAACACAAGATTGTCTTCCTGGCTGAATTTACATTAAGCTTTACTTCACTGCTGTTCCAAAAGGGTTAACCCAATGTCAGTGGATTCACTAGAGATGGATGAACTAGGCTTAAGAAGTGTGTTTAAGAAGTGGATGTAGTTCTAAAGTTATTATGTTCTTTGTTCTGACTGCCTCAACTCTTTGAAATCACAAGGATCAGTTACAAACTCTGAGGTCAAACAGCGAGATGAAATATGTAATGTGAATCCTCGGCAAAAAATGCTTTGACTTGCACACTTCACACCTCGGCCTCTCCTCCTGCTTTTGGTGGATTCATAATTAATGATCTATAAATGAATAATGCATTTTCATTTCACCCACTCCAGTAAAACAAGAATTTGTGACGTGTGACCATGTCCACTCAAGTTAACACAACTGTTTGCTTCCCAACAATGGCTCCTCTCCTCTCTCTTTTCCTCCTCTCCTCTCCTCTTCTCTCCTCTCCTCTCCTGCTGTCCCTTGCTTCCCCCTCCTGCATATTTCTTTAATCCTAGAAATACATTTTCCATACACCTGCTTACCTCCATTCACTGGAATCACTTTTTTTTGTCCGCACACTGATCATCCACTTGCTCGTACCATCTCCTGTCCAAAAGAGAGACAATCCATTAATCAGCAAATAGTGCATTACCTTTGTAATTAACATTCAACTGAGTTTCACCCAGTAATATTTCATTAGTTTATATGCAAATAATTTTGAGCGATTGCCTCATTTGGTCTGCGAGTGCAGTGATATATTGGTCTGATGAAGGTATGTGTGTGTGTGTGTGTATGTGTGTGTGTGTGTGTGTGTGTGTATATGTGCGTGTGTGCGCCTGTGTGTGTGTGTGTGTGTGTGTGTGTGTGTGTGTGTGTGTAAGTGTGCATGCACTCATATTGTAGGTTAACGCATTTTCATGAACTCTATCTCTCTGTCTCTGGAACACACATACACATATACTTTCTCTCCGTCTCAAACACATATACACAAATGCACACATACAGAGACCCACACATGATAGATGGCTAGGCCATATATCATTGTGCTGGGTTTTTAAAGGCATTAGGTTTTTACTCACATCGGACTAATTCCAAATTCACTGCACTCCATCAAACCTGAGTTGACTGTTAAAGCAGCTCGGTCAATTTCTTTTCTGTTTACCTGCAATATACCTGCAGATACTTAAGAGTTGCACCTCAAACAGATGGCGCTTCTGCATGTTTATTTAACCAATGGATGAGAAAAAGCTTTACTAGCCAGTGTCTTCCTCCTGATCAGCCTTTCACATACCTTCGACATATATTTTCCCTGCTGCAGTTTGTTGTAGCGATATCCCAGTGCTCTTACATCTCAGTGATTACTATAACTTAGCGAGTACAATGTCACAGTATAATAGAATTATTGGGCAGAGCTATGGAAAAAAGACCCAAGATGTGATAAAATGGTGTAGAATATCTGATATTTCTACCACCACTATTTACAGAGACTGAAAAATACAATGTCAGGGTTATGATTAGAAGAAAAAATATACCCGGGCTCATTTGGTGCCCTGACACAGTAAATATATTCAATTACTGTCTACATCCAGCATGTCCATCTCTAAAGTAGGACCCCTAAATCATTAAGGGCCCTCTGCCAAACTGCACCCCTGCCAGTGTGTAGTTTGGTTTGAGTTATGGTTTCTTGTCTTTCTTACTTATTCTCTTAAAAAGCTAATAAATCCAATTGACTGATCTTAGAAAGAGGAAGAGAGAAAGAAAGAGTGTGTGAGTCTCTGTGTACTCATTTATAATGCATCCTGTCAAAGAAGTGCAATGATATTGGATGTGATGCACGTCAGAAACTGGTCGTCACAAGAACTTAAGACAAGACTTAACAGGAGAGGACAGATAACTCCACTGTGTGTGTGTGTGTGTGTGTGTGTGTGTGTGTGTGTCTGTGTGTATGTGTGTGTGCGCATACATTTGGCTGTCATTTTCCATAAGAACTGAATGAATGTGGCTGCACCATCATATCTTTGCTTTGTCAGACTTAACCACTTCATTGAAGGTACTCTCTGACTCAGTTTGTAATTACATGGGATCAGGTAAGATGAGGACAGGAAATAGATGAAATTGAGATCACCTTCAAATGTTACAGAATTCAGAAAAATTACATTCAATTTTATGTTTAGCCAGACATAAATTGCCTGCCTCAATAGATTTGAAATGCTGATAGATATGTTAAGGCAAGAATATTACAACTCCTTCATTGTACAGTTTGCACTGAAGTGCACTGGCATTTACTCTGTCTAGGGTTTCTACTTTTTAACCAAGTGAAAAGTATTATAATGAGGAATAATAATAAATTGAATTTGCATGCTGCTAAACAATATCAAAATGGAAAAGTGTTGTGTAGTTTATGCAGTTGCAGTCCGACATGAAGCTTTAAGGCTTACATATACCGATGGCTAGGCCTAGCATACATTGAGAACATGTGTTTAAAACATGCATTGAATAGGCTACATGTTGTGTCATTTAAAGTTGTAATCCTTACGATCCATTACAGTCCTGGTTGATTTGGTTAGCGACCGGTGGTTACAGCTAACAGTCCATTAGCAGAATTACAACAGATGATTCACTGGTGTATCAGTTTACAGTGTAGCCAAACAAACTCACGTTGTAAAAGTCAGTCAATAATAGTTGCAACGGAGGTCTGATTTTATGCTGCACAAATATCCACTGTGCAAAATGGCCATATATGCAATCTGACTGAATGATAAACCCTGACATCACCACAAACATTGTGTTTCCTGTGACTGCTTCGCAATAAAATGCACTGCTTTGCCAGTTGAATGCCTTTAATGTGAAGCAAGCAGCAATAGGAAATGTTGGATTGCATTAGCAGTAACTTAATACAGCTCTGATAGTGTAAAGACAGTGAACAGTCAAGCGTGAGGCAGACATCAATGAGAAAATAAAAATTGAAATCCAGCATGGGAATGGCAGATCCCGCCACTAACAATAAAAACTACTACATAGAAAGGTAATTATAGAATGTGAACAAATGGCTATTTCTGAGACAAATGCAGATCACACATACTAACAAAAATGGGGTTTGATTTAACTAAAATCTTTTTATATAATCTCCTATTCAATTTGTTTGCAGCCAGATCAGCACCTTTTTTCAGCCCCATATAATCTCCCCTAGAAACATCAGTGTGTACCCTGTGTGTGCCTCTATGGTTTGTCAGCATGTTTGTGCGACACTCAGGCAATATCATTACATGACAACTGCCAATGTGTCCACTCGGGCTGATTCATCGGCCCTGAGTCTGGGGGCTTGTCCAGGAAAGAAGGCTCTCCATCAAGCTGAAAGGGAGCAGACGCTGGCCTGAAGCTGACAGCTTTCCAATATGCAAACTTTCTGTGTTTATTTATTTGCTTCTTAATGACCTCAAGTTCAAGCCAACGGGGCTTTTTTTTTTTTTCCTTCCGTGAAAAAAAGAAACAACAACACAGTGATTTTTCCTGCTGATCATTTGTCACTGGCACATCAACATCAAAGTCAAGGACTGGAATAACTTTGACTGGAAAGTTTGCTCTACACTTGAGATGGATGCCTTTGAAAGTTTACCCTTTAATACCAATAAGTGCTTATGTCATTACTGCCCCCTCCGGCACACATTTCCGTTACCTCTGCCCACACACCTTCTCCTCTTCTTCCCTCCCTCCCTGCTTTAATCAGAGTAATGCCAACCCAACACCACTATATGCTAGGTTAGACAACAAGACGGGTAATGAGATTACACACAGACTACAGCACTGCATGCAGTTAAGTTAGCAGAGATGGAAGGTGCCAGCATCCCCTACTCTGCCTTTGTATGCTTTTGGAAGGGCATTCAAATGAGTTGGCTGAGAACAAAACGTCGCTAGGGCTCTGTCACATTACTCCTCTCCCTGAAAGTGGCTGCTAGTTACCTGTGGCACTTTTTTGACTCGTCTCAATTGAAGAGAGGATCGGGCCGGCTGTTACTTTGATGTGTTGTTATGTTAAGATCCCCCAGCCCCGTCTTCGAGTGACTCTCAAAGTTGCACTGTCTCAGTCTCTCTATGCATCAGACTCTTTGGCTCTTTTCTGCATGTTAATAAACTCGGCAATAATCCCTGTTGGTTTTTGTTTTGTTGGCAGGGGTGGGCTCAGGACAGACAGCTCACTGCTTCTCTTTTTTTCCCTGAGTCTTTCAGTATGGGCAAGCATGTGTGCTGGTTTTTTATGTCAGTGCACTTGTGTGTGTCTGTCTAGTGAGAATAGGGTAAGTCAGAATAACTCATTTAGATCAGAAGGAAAAAAGAGAAAAAAAACATGGCATCCTTGTTTTAGTCCTGAACAAGACTAATTAAACATTTGTTTGCACTGCCAAAGATCACTGTCTCCATGTCTTATTGGAGGAGAAGGTTGCTACCATCAGACCACTAGAATAATCATACCACAGCTGTTAATCAGGATCTGCCTTTTCATCATTCATCAGCACCTGAACTTTGTTTGATCTGGCTGTGCGCTCCCCCTCTGGTTAATGTGTGTGTATGTGCCTGGATGCATATATTTGTGTACGTGTTTACAGGAGGCACGAAGGGAGGCTTAGAGAAAACTATTTCCCATGTATCACAAGTATGGTAAACATATTTTTAATACTGGGAGTGTGTCTGTGTCTTCAGAGGGTGTTGATGTGTTTGAATGTATTGCACCAGCAGGGGATGCTAATCTCATGGGGGGGTCAGACTATAGTAGGATTAGCGGGGGCAGGGAGATACAGGTGCAGGAGCACTTATTCTGCATGCTGATACATGTATATATGTGTGCGTGTGCGTGTGTGTGTGTGTGTGTGTGTGTGAGCTTCCCCTCTGCTCCCAGAGGACAGAATAAAACTTCAAAGGCATCCAGATTATCTTTCATTAATGCAAATCAGTGCATTTGAAATTAAGTGAAATATATGATTCAGCGACAGAGATTGTTGTGGGGTAGATAGCTTGGTGTTTTAGCAAATGGGGTTCTCTCTTTCACTCCCCCTCTCTTTTCTTTCTTTTTTTTCTCTCTCCCACTCTTCACTCTCTTGGAACTTTTTAATGCACCTTTTCTGCTGTTCATTATGATCTAATACCTACAATGTCAACATCATGGATGGGCCCGGCCTGCCTGGGGCTTGAGCAATCTGCATCCGAGTGTCACAGATGACCACGGTGGATCCCCACAGGTGATCCATCACCATGGTAACCGGACGACAGGGACCAACTAGTACTGCAACAATTGATCAATGTGCAAACTGTAATTAAAAGCGCGGCACTAATAAGTACCTTGGGAGCAATAGCCATTCCGCACGCATGGTCAAAGCGCGGGAGAAAAGGAGGATGTAGAGATGATGGAGGAGGAGTGGGGGGGATAGTTTTATTATAAATTAAACTACCCAACAATATACAGGCCTACAAGTACAGCTAAAATGATAAGATGATTAAACACCTTTTCCATCTTCTGGGATTCCAGGATTTTTCTGCATTGACTACTTAATTTTCCTGACAATACTTACTTACATCTACTTAAGTAACATTTTCAATGCAGGACTTTTACTTGTAACAGTGTATTTTTACAGTGTGTTATTAGTACTTTTACTTAAGTAAAGGATCTGAATACTTCTTCCACCACTGCTGTTTCTGAGCCAAATGTGTGAGTCCAACCTTTACAAATTCAACACTGCTTACAATCCAAGCAAGGACTCCAAAGATGGAGTGATGGAGGGATGGAGAGAAGAAGACTTAAAATGCAGCCCTTTGTCTTTTAATCTCTTGCCATATCTTAATGGGCTGCACCCTCATACATATCCTAATTAAAAACCCACCTTAAGTCTCAACAACAATGAATCACAAATGCATACTCCCTAACAAGTGTGGGCACACACACACACACACACACACACACACACACACACACACACACACACACACACACACACACACACACACACACACACACACACACACGTTCACCTACTCCAAAGTCATAAACCTTGGGTGGGATATTCTTCTAAATCCCTCCGTAAACAATTAGGCAAGTTATAAAGTGTTTAATGAGATAAAAGCAGATAAAACCTTGTCTTTTGTTTGTCAGTCCGTTGGGACCACGAGCCAGGAGTTAGTTTGTGTTATCAGGATGTCTCCCTTGAGTCGGGTGCACGGCTGGAGAGCTCCAGGCATTAACACACACTGCTCCGTCTCGGGGTGTGTGGGTTTGCACGTGTGGGTGTGTTTCAACTTCAGTACGACGCTCCAGGTATAAACGAACAAACCAAGTTTATTCAATTTGTCTTTTATTTGGCTCTGCTTCTCTATTTTTTTCCTCTCTCTCTCTTGGCTCCCTTCTCCCCAGCCCTGAATACATGTAAGGCATCTTCTCTGAACCTCACACACCTTCAGACAACAGCACAGCAGAGGCACGTTTCAATTGCCCAGGAGGCGGCAAATTAAACAAGGCTGTGAAGGAGAAATTCCTCCCTCTCCCTTTTCATTTGAATTTGTGATTGCTTGCTGTGGTGCTGCTGTCTGCCACTACACATTGGGAAGCATGAAATGAGAAGAGCTTTAGTGTTTATTGAGACTCATGCGGTGTTAAGCGGACAGGATACAGTAAAATCTCATTTTCATTCATAGCAGCCAGAGTTCATTCAAAACAATGCGCCAGGAGCTCTGCTACATTGGACCGAGAATCACCCAAAAAAACAGTTTGGAGAATTACCGCTGCTACTACTGCCACCAGTTTTTTTTCTCTCTCTCTGCCTATCTGCCTGCCTATTCATCTGTCTTTGCCTTCTTTTATCAATTCCTCTCTCATAGTCGGTGTATGGTAGTTATCGCGCATTATCAGCTAATCAGGGCCTGTTCTGTCAACAACCTCACACATCTAGAAGATCTTACCTGCCCTCAACACATCTGCAAATATTTTGTCCCATGAATATTTCATGCGTCTTTGCATCTGACGGTGGAATTCATATCATTGTTTTCTCGTTCTCCTCCGCTTTAAATGTGATGTGGCTCTCTATATAAGACTGCAATTACCGGTGGGGAGCCAGGGAGGAAACGGCAGAAATGTCACCACACTCGACTGAGCTAAAACTGGCTTAAACGATGACAAGCACTCTCCGTGTCAGATAAACAGACTAACAGGCATCATGGTTTAACGTAGCCTACACTTTGCCATCCTTATTCGGAGAGGCTAATGCAGACGTTCGGCTCGGAAAATTGGCGAGACATCAAAATGCCTTTGTGATATAGGAAGTGCGTAAAGGTAACAGTGCATCAGATCCTAAATCTGCATAGTCATAAAATGTTTTTTTTTCTTTCATGCATGTGTTAGGGTCATATATTTTTCTCTATCATCATGGGAAATGGAAGATCATACATACATTCAATCTCTATCCTCCACACAAAGTCACTTGAGAGTTGCACTCGCTGTTACTTTTAAAGTTATGGGTCGCTGCCCTTTATACTAGAAGTATTAGCTCTAGCTGCAAAGTGTTCCTTGAGCTTTCAGTTTCTGCACAATGGCAGCATTCCTTTGTCAGTTGCACATTGTTTTTCCTTGTCCTGTCCCAGAGCTGCAGCTGTCTTCCCCCCTCTCCTTCTCCTCCTTTACCCTCTCTCCTCCCCCTATACTAATTTGAGTCTCGGCTAATGACACATTCATCTTCGGTCACCTTCAACGTGTTACCTCTCAAAACGTTACCTCTTTTTGACAAATGCTTTCGCTTCCTAGAGGCCACCGGTGTCAAAACATCAGAGGGTAGAGTGACGGTGTAAATACCAACAACTGATGCTTCCTTCAGGATAATCACCACTGCTGCTGGCCTGCTCCTGGCACTCAGTGCCCTGCTCAGCTTCTCTCTTTGATTTGCATCGGGGGTTATCTGTGTGTGTGTGTAAGCTTGCATCTATGTGTGATTAATCTATACTGAGCGAAAGGTAGGGTGCAATCAGTGCTCCATTTGCGAATAGTAAAGGGCTCTGTGACCATGAAGGGGAAATGGGAAATGGGAGATGGCGTGTCCAGTGTTTTGGCAGGGTAATGGAGCCTAAGAAGTCATTTAGGACCAGCTCTGCCCTGTCACATGCCTGTCACAATGCTGGTTCAGCGGTGTCAGATCTGATGTGCGTCTGGTTGAGCGCCGTGCGGCACCCTGGCATCTCCCGTAGTCCCGCGTCAGTCAAAGACAACACACATCACAATCAAAAAAACACACACACACACAGATACACATTCATTGCATCATGGAAAAGGCAACGGAGCTGCAGCGGCCCCTGTCAAGCCATCATATCTGTCCCCGCCAGATAAACATCCTCTCGACACTGTGACATTTTCCCCAACACAAGCTGAGTGTGAAGGCTGCAAACGTGCACAGCTGCGTGTTTATGTGTGCATGTCTGTCTGAGTGTTTTTATTTATGCATGCAGAAATAACAGGCCTTTTATATAAAGAGCGAAATGAATGTATGACCCTGCTGTACTGGGTAATAAATCACCCCACATGAAGGATGTGCGTTTTCCTTTTTTGTTTTCGGCTCCCCTCCCTGAAATGTTACCATTAGCATTTTGTTGTGTTGTGTCGAGATAAATGATTGTAAGATTTATGCAGAGAGAATTAGATGATGCCAAGTGTTTGTGGCTCGTCATGTCAAACTCTCCTGTTTTTGATCAATGGGAAAAGAGCAGCCAGTTGACTGCATTCGACTTGACGTGTACTTTTAACTCCCTGTCAAGTTAAATTCAATTATTTGATATTTGTCTTTTTTTATGCCATGCAAACTGCTATATTTGTCCTACTGACGCACTTTGGACCGATCATTATACATTCTAATGGCTATGACAGCAAACTGTTTTCAGTGTCCGTAGTATAATTTTTAAGGCCCTTTTTTCATTTCAGTAAACATAAACTAAATCATTTTGATGTATGATTTGTAAGCCAAATAATACCCTCTTATCTTTCATATTGTTACTCCGACTCCAATGCAATCAATCCAGACTCCGAGGACTTAAGCGCAGCAGTGTATCTCTTGCTCAGACCACCTTCCAAAGGTTTCACTTTCACTCTCCAAAGTCCTTCTTCTTTGCTCTGCTCCATTTGTCCTCCTCCTCCTCCTCCCTTTCCACACCCTGTGCGAGGTTGAATTAATGTTTGACTGTGGGAGACTTGTAGATGGCAAATGTTCACATTCATTATGCATGACTTCCATGTTGCTGTTAATTTCTTGGAGCCACGCAAGTCGAGGAAATGATTTTGTACATTATGTTTGTTTAATGAAATTGTCACACTAATGGAAGTGAGGCTGAATAAGATGGAGATGACTGTTCTGTTTGTCGTTTTTATGACCTCTTTTTTTTATCGCAACCAGTTTTCACATCATCACCCTCACGCGGTATTTATGGGCCAGTGCAATACTCAAGGAGTTGAGAGTAGACAGTTGAAAGAATTCTGTTGGAACCCTGAAAATCATTCATCTGTTCTCAGTCGGTGGTGCCCTCAGCGTGTTCACATTCATAAAAAGCTAAATTGAATAACTACCTGTGTACCCGCAGACACACCTATTTGTAAGAATGCGCCAATGTAAGTTTGTGTTGAGCTTACACACATTTACTCAAGGTCTGTATGTGTTTTGAGAGCTGAGGATTCCTATGTGCTGACTTGTGCATAATTTAGCTGTCTGTAAACCTTCTCTGGCCATAGATCTCTCTAAGCAAACATGCTTTATCTCACCCCTCACTGCACCTGAAACCAGACGGTGTAAATTTACGATCCTAATCACAGGCTCCGTGCTTCTTCACCTCGAAATCAGCCTTTACGAGCTCTCACATCAACTGATAAACACTGACTTGTTGATTAGCCCGTTTGTGCCTATCGTGCATTCCCATTACATTCGAGTCACAGAGCTAAACATCACTTTAAAAAAAGAAAAAAATAACAGACAATCTTTGGCAAATCACAAAGGTTGTTAAAGAACCCTTATCACTGTTCTGAATGTATTTCCAGAGTCCTCAAAGACTCCTTAAACTATCTGGATAAAGATATATTCACTACACCGCATGGTAAAAAAAGACATTTGACTATATGTGTTATCAAGATAGCTGGGAAATGACAATCTATATAAAATGACAATACATATAAAAGTTTTTTTTTTGTATGAATATAATATAATGTAAATCATCAACATGACAAATATAACACGTGTTGGGCAAATTACTTGAAAAATCAGAAACTTGTTAGATGTTACCAATGGTGGAATGTAACTAAGTACATTTACTCAAGTACTGTACTTAAGTACAAATGTTGAGGTACTTGTACTGTACTTAAGTCTTTTCTTTTCATGCCACTTTCTACTTCTACTCCGTTACATTTCAGAGAGAAATATTGTACTTTTTAATCCACTACATTCATCTGTTACAGCTTTAGGTACTAGTTACTTTACACATTAAGATTTTTTTGCACACAAAGCACATTTAGCTTATAAAATACAATGGTTTATTAAAAATTAAACAACCTAACAATATACAGGCCAACAGTTTGTTTCAGCTGAAATGATTAGCTAATTAAACACTAAGTTGATTGACACAACTCTTTGGATCGTTTCCAGTTTCTAAAATGAAAGAATTTTTCTGCATTGAGGACTTTTACTTTTAATTTACATTTTCCTGATGATATTTTCATACTTTTACTTAAGTAGCTTTTTTAATGTAACTTACCAATTACTTGAAAGTTATTAGTTATATTATTGTCTTTGAAGGGGCAGTGCTTGATATTCAGAATATGAATAGAGCAGCAAACAAATATGTGCTATGTAAAGATATAGTGGAGTAAGTCCTGAGCAGAGGATGAAGTCACACTGCCTCTGTGTGTCTTGTAATCTGAGCTTCTCTGTTTTCTGTTTTGATAGCCGGTCTGGCTGCATGTGCATTTTAGTGCATGTGGCCATGATAAAAAATTGGGTGAGGCTATTTGCACCCCTGGTACAATTAGAAGTGTATGCTATTTGTACCCTGGTGCAATTAGCAACTGCAACTGTTTATCACTTAGTTTCTTCAAGCCTCGGTTGCTAGGTAACCATACTGTATACAAAAAAATAGGTACTAACTAACAAACCAACGGTTGTATGCTTTCACTGAAGACAGAAAGTGCAACTGTAGTATCCATATGCGGTCGTGGAAGATGAACGTCCGCCATGATTTCGGTGCACGCGAGCAACGTGTTTTTGTTGTTACGTCACAGGGTGTGAATAGCTCAGCTGTGTGGCCGAGGCTATTCGTACCAGGGGTGCAAATAGACACTCATTAAAAAAATTACATATTTCACATATTGTGAAACAGTCTGTGAGAGCCATGTGGAAGCAATCGAGTACAACCTCTTTAAAGAAATTCCAATCCTTCACACCTACATGTATAGTCTTCAGTTTTTAACATGAAGAAATACAAAAGAAGTGGCCAACCTATACCGTTAGGACATCACCAGCTTATGTTAGCTTAGCCCTGGTGACTGTAGGGTATTAAGATGACCGGTTCTTAAAAGTACATTCATGTCATTCACCCACTAATAGCGAACCTGAAGAACTCTTTTGGTTTTACCTACAACATTTGGTAGAGGCTATCCGTCTCCCTACACATCCTGCGCCAAGCTAACGTTTCCCACAGCAGTCTGTCACACAGAACGCGCAGAGAAGAAATTGTTATCAACCCTTAATCAAACGCCCGAGAAGACAGCAAGACAACTTGATCCACAAGTATTGTAAATCTCCTACACGACTCGCTACTAAAGAAATTCCATTACTGTAATGCTGTAACTGCCTGTAACACTGAATATGATTGATAATAAAATGTTTCCATTTTGTTTCACATTGTACAAATTGAGCATGGATATACGTAATTTCTGGCTAGAGTATTTGTTTGGATTGGGAAACATTGAGATTTAGGAAACCCCCATCAGTGTCCGCATTTTTTAATTAGGTGGCAGATGGAGATGGTTGAACGAGTCTTTGAGGATTCTTGAAATACCTTCGCAGCAGCGGTAAGTGCTTAAATGAGCTTGTATATTTTTTTAGCTATTTATTTTTTGCCATTGTTAAGGATCCTGTATCCACACAAAAAACAACTGTAAAAGCAAATTTCTGAATTTAGATCATTGTCACTGTAAAGAAATGTTCCTGTACTTATATGGATGGGGAAAAAAAACCAAAAAAACAAACATTATCCCTCATATGTCTCTTCCATTTAACTTTCACATATCAACGTTAATCCTTCTGTACACAGAACCTTTTGTGCAAATACATAAGTGTATGCACATGTGAATGATAGATGTGTGTGTGTGTGTGTGTGTGTGTGTGTGTGTGTGTTTATTGCAGTGGTGCTGATGCTGCCTCTAACCCAAAATCCATCACTGAGTCCAGCCATGCGATTACAGCATGCCATGGGAAACGCTGACTACTGCTGCTACTCTATTAGGCAAAGTGGTTGTGTGAGTGTGTGTGTGTGTGTGTGTGTGTGTGTGTGTGTGTGTGTGTGTGTGTGTGTGTGTGTGAGAGAGAGAGAGAGAGAGAGAGAGAGAGAGAGAGAGAGAGAGAGAGAGAATGTGTATTATCCCAGACCAGGTGCTAAGTGCTCACTACTCTCTTTTCGGTTCTGGACCATTTTCTCACATGGCGCACCGATCCCCCGCCACTGCACGGCTGTGAATCAGTCCGTCCTGCAGGAGAGTGAGATTACCGTATGCTGCATTGCAACGGATTGATTTCTGCTCTCCCGCTTTCCATCTCCTTTTACCCCATCCTTTTGGTGTCTCCTGTTCTAGCTTTGTAGATAAAGACTTTGTCCAAAAGTCTTTTCCCCCTGTACATTTTTTCCTAAACATCTGCACAGACAGATATGTGGAAATGTCTGCATAGTTTCTGTGTGTGCATATATATTGCATACCACACTAGTGTGTGTATGTGTGTGTGTCAGTGTAGAAGGCCAGGCGGGCTGTGAAATAGGGATTGATGTGTCCATTTAAAGACAGGTGTTTAGAGTGTGACTGAGGGCTGTGGCAACGTCACTCTGCCTCGGTCTGCTGCCTCTGTCAGCGCGGCTCCACCACTGGCTTTGATTACTTGTTGTTATTGGAGTGTGAAATCTGAATATGCTTTTTCATCACTCAAAGTTCGGCTTGTGTTGGTGCAAGGAGGCGCGCGGGCAACAGCAGAGTGTTTGGTTTTATGATGTGTAGTTGCTCTGAATTTGTGTTTGTAGTTGCGGTGTTGCAGAGTTTGAACTTTTGGGCTCTTTTTAAAAAAGTTATTTATTTTTTATCAAAACATTTAAAATCAACATCTTTTTTTGGGATGGCAATGTCTGCCTTTTGGTTAGGCGGTTGGTCCACCACTTTGGTCCAGACAGAAATTATGTGATGGATTGCTATTAAATTTTGTACCGACATTTGTAGTCCTCAGAAGATGAACCCCCCCTGACTCTGGTGATCTTGTTTTTTTGTGAAATATATTAACAACTATAGGATGTAATGCCATGATTTTTTGTACAGGCATTTGTGGTCCCCAGATGATAAATCCCAATGACTTTAGTGATCCCCTGACTTTTGCTGTCTACTTGATGGATTAGAACAACATTTCTTACAGTCACTCATGGTCCCCTGAGAATGTATCCGACCCCCCTAAGTTTTCCTATAGCAGAACCACCAGCAGTTTGACTTAGTGGGGATACATGAAATGTCTCAACTGTTTGATACTGACATTCCTGCTGCTCTCAATATCAATTGTAACAACTTTGGTGATCCCTTCACTTTCCATATCCAGTTAAGAATGGTTTGGTTTAAAACTGCATCCATGCAAAACAAATGACATTCCCATCAGCCATACTTTATGTTTAGTCCTAATTAGCAAATTTTAGCATGCTAGCACTCTAAATAAAGATGGTAAACATAGTCAACGTTATTACCTTAGCATTGTCATCATGACCATGTTAGCATGCTGATGTTAGCGTTTCGCTCATTACAGCTTCATAGAGCCGCTAGCTTGGTTTTATTCAAAATCAAAGCTTTATTTGCATTTTTTTTTTTTGAGCGTACTTTTCTTTCTACTTGCGTCCGATGCTATTTGTCGTAACACTCTCTAAGTAAATCAATGGGTTAAGACTTCCTCTAAATGTCCTCATGCTGTAAGCTGACAGCCAGACAGCTGAGCGTTTAAATAGCTGGAGTGTGTTATAAAAAGACAGAGAGCACCTGGTAAAAGTCTATTAATCTTCAGGTGCTTGGAGGAGACATTCGTTATCAGAGCTTGGGAATTAAACATGAGCATGAATTCTTCAGAGGCGCAATATAAAAGAGTTGGATAATTTTAGAAGGGATCACTCCACCTGTAATTTTAGCTCCCCTCAAAGGCCTCTCTGTCTCTGCCGTTTAGAACTAATCCCTTTTGGAATATGAAAGCTGTGTTCTCCAATATGTATTCACAAAGTGGATTAAAGAGACTCAATAGTTCAGGTTTTGTTTTTCATGTGATTAAGTGAAACCTGTGACAGTGATTAGATTTTCCAGCAAAGGGAACAACGCGAAAGACTAAAAACCATGTAAACACTTGCTATTATGCCAGCAGCATTTTTACTATAAAATGAGAAATATTTTGCAGTTTGATGACTGGCTGATCTTGGAACAGTTTGCAATAATAAATACCTGTTAATGACATTACGTAAATGTGGCTACGATTCAACCTTTGTGTCAGTAAGCGAAACCTGCTTGTGTGTGTTTTTTTAAATGCACATTAAGATGGGTTTGTGGGAGGGGGTGGGGTGGAGGGGATGGGGGGTTCAAAGTGGTGCCTGTGATATCGCAGCACAGAGTGATTGATTATTCTGACCATAGCATTGACTGCTTTACAGCGATTAGCCTTTGACCTTATAGGTGAGAGATCACATCAACCGCCGGGAGGATGATAGGTGGGAAAAAAACGGGATGGTCCTAATTTACCATCCCATTATCACAGCCCTGTCAGGAAGGACTGGAGGGAATGAGAGAGGGAGGGACACAAGGACAGGGAGAAAAGGGAGAGAGAGAGAGAGAGAGAGAGCTAAACAGAGGGAGAGAGACGGATTAATCAACAAAGAAGGTGGATGAGAGAAAGCAAAGCGACTGTAAAACGCTGAGAAGCAGGAGCTAAAATTGCGCCCTAATTCTGATGTTTATTTTATCTGAGGTGGCAGGTGTGCCATGTCCACAACCTCGCAGAGCTTCTCTGGCCCGTTCTCGCTGGCTGTGTGGCGCGCCTAGAGATAAGACTGTAATGAAGCCAGATGGGAATAACACAGACCACCAAAGGAAGCCTTCGGCCAGAAACTGTTGCTTCCGTCCCTCCTCCCTCAGCTACCCTTTGTCTCACAACATAAATTTGCTCATTCATCCCTGTCCTGCTGGCTCTGTTTCTTTAGGGACTGTTGATGAAGGAAAATAAGTTGCACTGATTCCCAATGGGTAGTCAAGCCACCGGAAGCTCTGTGTTTGTCTTATCACACAGACGGCATCAAGCAGGGAAGGTTAAGCACTGAAGCTAAATGTAAACTTGTAGGAGTTAAATGATCAAGTCTGACATCAGTTAGCTTTACACCACAGGCTAATAGATGACATTTAGGTTCACTAGATGTCAGTCATTCTTTTGAGGAACATAAGGTTGAGGAGGGGGTTCCAACAAGCAGAGGTCTAATTAGCTGCAGCCTAATGAGCAGAGGTGTCTTCTTCTGGATTTTGCTTTTCTTTTTAGTGTCATCACACATTTGTTTCCCCAGTGTCTTTTATTTGACAAAGCTGCAGAGAATATGCTGCAGTGTCTTTAATGAGAGAATTGCTGAAAATTCAAAAAGTGTAACACCTCACTGTTTGTGGTTTTCAAACCTTTCCTTTTTGGCCCCTGATGCCTTGAAATTGAAACAATGTCTACTTTTGAGCCCTAATCGCAGGTTATGGCTTTTGGTGTGAGCGTGATTTATGAGCAGTTCAACCAAAGAACAATGTTTCATATTTGATTGGATTTTCACAGGTGAACAAATATACCTTCTGTTACATACTTTTTGTCTTTAATCATCTGACCCAGACTCTTCTAGGAACCACCATCTTACAGTAGAGTGACATGCTCAAAGCTCGCCTATAAACTACCTTATGTGCGTTGAGACTATCATTTTCCATTAATGCAAGTCAGAGACCTTTAACGTTACTGCTTACAAATGATTACGCATTTAAACCTAAATTAAGCATTATATCCTAACGATCTACTTTTACTAGCCAGTGAGCTTGTTAAATTCTAATGAGCCAGGATTTTTAGAAATGCCTAGTTATTATTATTATAATGATAATAAACGTGTTTCATACAGAGCCTTTCAAAAACATTTTAAAAAGGGCTTCACAAGGACACACAAAAATAAAAACAAATCTGCATCACCATAAAATAAAGATCCAGTAAATAAAAGTAAGTGAATAAAATAGAATAAAATAGGAAACAGGAAAAAACAAACAAATTAAACACATAGAACATAGTGGAACTGGAAAAATAAAACTTTGGGCTGACATGACAAGTTTTTTTGTTGTTGAGAGATCCATTTTAAGAAGTGATTTAAAAGATGTTAGCCATTCAATTCCTAAAAGTGCAATAATTGAACATTTCAACATGCAGCTTCATGACAACTAAGCAAGCTAGATCTGCTGACGAAGACCATGTGATGTGGTTGAAAGTCCTGAAACACGCAAGCAGGTGGAGATTAACCTGAGATTGTATTGTCAAGTGAGACTTTTCTATTAGAAAACATTTACTAAAGGTACCAACCTGCAGGCTGATGAATTCTGATCTGACCTATTATAAAAGGAGCAGAAAATCATCTGTCAAACT
Organism: Perca flavescens; assembly: GCF_004354835.1. Classification (NCBI taxonomy): domain Eukaryota; kingdom Metazoa; phylum Chordata; class Actinopteri; order Perciformes; family Percidae; genus Perca; species Perca flavescens. The sequence goes on along the minus strand of NC_041340.1, from coordinate 36,909,813 downwards.
GGATGCTTATATGCAATTTGGTGTAGCCTAGTAACTGTCATTACTTTGCAATGAGAGGTTTCACATCCCAATACGCCATAACATTGAGTACCCAACACTCACAGACATGCCATAGCAATATTTAACCCACTTAGGCTCTCAAATTAATTCAGATATAGCCAGTGACGTGTAGCTATGTGTGCAAGCTGTATACACACCCTTTAAGCTGGGCAGACGAAAACACTTTGCCCGGTGTAGCAGTTGTAAGCACAGACGCACTGACAGCACCCTGGGTTTGAAAGCTGGCTGGAGTGTGTGGCTGTGTGTTTGTGTGTGTTGATGTTTTTAGGGAGAATGGATTTAGCATTAGTACCCTTGTTTCCTCTTCCTCCCCTCCTTCTCCCTCTTGTCCCTCTATCCCACTTTCTCTCTCCTCCTATTATTCTCATTCTGCACTAGAGGGCCGTCAGCGAACCCTGAATGCATTATGCTGTCTGCTCCATTGTTTGTGCTGTTTCTCTGCGCCTGTGCCCCACTCTCTCCCAATATTTGTTTTCATTAATCACAATGGGTGCCTGCTGCGGGTGTCTTGATGGCTTTTTTGGTTGTCTTTTGTTCCGCAGCGCAGCTTTTGTCTTTAGGCATTGGCTTTCTGTTTTTTTGTTTGTATGCCTCTGTGTTTGTGTAGGCATGTGTGCGAAAGTGTTTGTGCACAGGTTCATCTATATGCCCACATGAAAGCGCATAGACATAGACAGAGGTGGGAAGGAACAGGACGTCACACACATTTCTCTTTCCTCACACATGGTAATGTATCCCTCCTCCTTTCATGTGTTTCTTTCATTTGGGCTCGTTACTGCCGTTTTCAGAGGAACTAGTGGGTACAGAACGGACGTTTTTTCTGTTACAATGCACACTCTCTTACAGTTCAGTGACATTCATCATATTACCAGTCAAATTATGATTTATTATTCATATGGTACAATGCAGAATACATGTATATGCATCTGGTTTTGATACACCTAACCAAGAGAAGCCAATTATAGCATACATACTAGAGGTCGACCGATATGGGTTTTCTCTGGCCGATGCCGATGCCGATCTTTAGAAATCAAGGTCAGCCGATGGACGATAAATGCTGCCGATTTTTTTTGCCCGATATTTGACCGATATGTGCTTGTTTTTAAACTTCTATTTGAAAGATAAAATGTAACACTAATATACACAGAATTTCTCAACAAAAACATTTATTGAACACTTCACCAATCTACACTTGTATACTTCAATTAAAAATGTATAATTTAAAAACATACTGTATATTGTATAAATAATATATGAAAAATATATTAAATAAACGAAACAGGTAAGAAGAAAATAAACTTTGTCAAATAAACTTGTAAATGAAAAAATAAAGTTTAGTGCACTTAGCAGCATTTATTAAACTTCTGAGAATACAAATCTGCACATCTTCACAGAAAGTGACATGTTATTATTAATCTCAACACTATTTCCTCCTAACTCCTGTTGAATCAAATCAGACTAGGGTTATCTAAAGTCAATTCTTGTTCACCTTGTTTGTTAGATCATTGTTCATTTGTTGAAGTGTTGTATCTGTGTTTTGGGGATCCTACTGTTACATGTCCTGTTGCACTCATTAGGATCAAAACTCTGAGTTGTAATTTAAAACTCGTCCAGCCAATTTAATAAAATTAAGGGTTTTATTCATGCTCGAGTCCATAGATGCAGTTAATGGATACAGGCACGGAGAACTGAAGGCTCTGTTAGCAATAATTAGCTCCGTTAGCGGTTAGCTCCGTTAGCGGTTAGCTCCGTTAGTGGTTAGCTCCAGTTAGCTCCGTTATAGGAGTGGATGAGACTGCCACGCACAGGGGTAACAACCAGGCTTTGATAAATGACATTCGGGGAGCTTCCACAGCGGTGTGGCCGCAGTGTTTTGTACGGTTTTATTAGTACAGTTAATCCCAAGGCAAGAACACCAGCAATATGCTAGCTACTACTAACGGTAGCGTTGGAGCCTGAAGTGACTGTGCGAGACACACAGCGCAAGAATTCACGAGGGGAGGGTGTCAGTACCCGATCCGTTCCACCTGCACAATCCGTTCTGCGCATGCGCAAGATGTTCACGCAAGCGCAGATGATAATACCGTTTTGCGACCTGCCCGATCTGTTCCACGCTAGCCTCCACCCAAGATAACGTTAGTTTAGCTAACAGCTAATTCGGCTAACCGCTAGCCGACAAATAACGCATGTGCAGAACGGATCGTGCAGGCAGAACGGACAGCTAGATTCAGTCTAAAATAACGTTAAGTCAAACATAATGGGAAAAGCAGGCTACAGCAAAATTAAGACTTTACAGTAACAATAAAGACAAGTATTGAGTGATTGTTTTTTAAATGAGCACAAGTAAAGTAGAACTGACGTAACAGCTGTTATATATGTTAACGTTTGTTTTGAAGTTTTATTTTGAGGGTCCTTTAAAATTTTTCAGATGGCAGACCGCTACAATCAGCTAGCGGTTAGCCAAATGAACTGTTAGCTAAAGTGACATTAGCTTCCCAGTGGAGGCTAACGGCAGACCGCTATAATCACCTAGCGGTCCGCCCGAATTAGCTATTAGCTAAACTAACGTGAATGAGCTATTAGCTAAACTAACGTTAGCTTCCCGGTGGAGGCTAGTGTGGGAACAGATCGGGTAATGTCGTAAATCATCGTACCACAGCGCATGCGCGAACATCTTGCACATGCGCAGAACGGATTGTACAGTTGGAACGGATCGGGTACTGACCAAGGGGGTAAGCTTCGCTTCAGAACTCGAGCCATCATAGCGCCATTTTGTTGCTAACTGGCCATCACCTCCTGTTAGCATTCCGCTGACCGCCATTTTTGTTTTACGTCACTTGACTGCGAATAACTTTACATCTGAAGCGTTTAAAGACTCTATTTGTCCGTTGTTTAGTTCCAAAGAAACACGACAATGTATAAAAGGCTCCATTACCTTGTACCTCACGTTATGCTCCGTAGCAGACGCTTTTGTAAAAATAGGCTAACGATTGTGTCATAACCAAGTGACTTACTGTCGCATAATAGAGGAATTACCGTATAGTACAGGAGAAGCTCGCAGGCAGTTTCGACTTACATTAGCTGTTTAGGTTTAATTACTAATGTTAACTAGCATGTTAGTGATCAATAATTAGCCTGTGCCCATGTTATCTCCTTACATACACCTACAGTCTCCGTATCTGTGCTACCATTATTGAGGATCTTGTTGATTTGTACCAAACAGGTGGTGTTGCCATAAGGTAAGAAATATTAAAACTTGTCTCTTGTTTTCCCAACTCCTGCTCTCTGTTCCTGTGTTGCCTATGTTCCCTCTTCCCTTTTCTCACACTCACCCTTTTCTCTCTCTCTCGTTTGCGTGTCCATCGCTCACTCCGCTCGCCTCTCTTCCTCTGATGTGTGGCTCACAGGGCTTTTGCTCTCTTGTTTGTTATTTTTTGGCGAGGCTCTGTATCTCGGACACAGAACACACACACATACACTGGTGCACGGCATCCCAGCACGCCTGAAATGTATGGATTTGCCCAGTGTTCAAATTTTCAGCTGCTCCACACGATCAATTCCAATTAAATATCAAATAGGGTTTCTATTTTGTTCCCAATCTCTGGCTGCTTTGCAGTCTCACAGCAACGTGTGGTCCAGAATGTCTCTGTTCTCCCCCCAACCTCTGATATCCCTTCTTTCAATCGCTGTCTTCATGCCAAGCTTTTCTGAGCTATGGTACAATGTGTAATATTCATGAAGAACCCTGTCGGTGTCCACTGAAGGATGCTGTGTTTCTACGGCCTAATGCAGTCCTACTTTATCAGCCCAACAAACTGAGGAGCGATAAGAGAAAAAAAGTATTATATAGTGAAACAAAGTGTTGTCCTCTGCATCACATTCCACAAAATTCATAGCAATACTGTATGTGCTTTTATGGGTAGAGAAAGTAATGGAAAAATAACCATTGTTACATATCAACTGCACAGTGACAGTCTGTAAATAAAGCTTTCACTGACTTTAGGAAAAGTGGATATGAAATAGTGGCATCTGGTGACAGCTATACACTTACCTCTTTTCTTTCACTTTTGCACCTGCAAGTTGCATCATGGTGAACACAGACCTGTGATTGTGTGTGTGTGTGTGTGTGTATCTATTCATGTACAAGTGTTTGTTTGTGTCTATCTGTATTTATATATGAGTGTGTGTGTGTGGGCGGATGTACTTGAACCCAAATCCACAGTGTGTCAGATAATGTGGCAACAGTGGACTAGACAGGCAAGAAGCCCTTTTTTACCTTACCTAAGGCATTTCTTGGATAATAGTGTGTGTGTGTGTGTGTGTGTGTGTGTGTGTGTGTGTGTGTGTGTGTGTGCCTGTAAGTGTGTCAGTGTGTATCAGCTAGAAGTGGAACTGATAAGAGCTCTAGGGATATCTCTATCCTCACACTCTTTTCCAACAAGGACCATCCTTCCAAAAATGGATATTGAGCATTGAGGCCTTGATCTGATTACATCACCTAAGTACCTGTTGCAATATTCAGTACATGAGCTCTTCACTGCTAACGTAAAAAAAGAGAACTTTGAGCATAGTCACACATTTTAGAACATTTATATATTATTTTAAACTGTAATCTTGAAGATTTTCATTTATATAAATGCTTGTTAACTCACTATCTATTGATGAAGAAGGTAACAGAATGGTGATGAGCCTATGGCCCACTGATGAAAGTATTTGCAGTATACGAACTGGGTGTCTGTGGTGACATTGATGATCCACAGACAAAAAATGGAACTATGTAGGTCTAAACAATTCTGAAAAATAGAAGCTGCTGTATCAACAACAAGACTCCAGATCATAGGCGTTTGGTCTGTGCTTCAGACTGCTAAACTCTCACTTGACTCCTTTCTTTAAATCCAGGGATTTGGCAGACTGCATGGCCTTAAGTATGTGGATATTCGAACAATAGACCATTATGTGATATGTTGCTATTACAGACTACACTCTTGGAATTGTTACGGTATCAATAAAGTGAAGCAATTGGTTAAGTTTAGGTAAAGATGGTTAAAAATAAAAACAAAACAGTAATTTCAGGACATGGTGCATATAGGATACACTTGGATGTCAATTGATAGGCGCAGAAAGGTCAAATATGGATGTAATGCCTATGGACACTGGGTGTTATTTGCTCCCGTTCAGCCACAGGAGTGTCAGTTTGGTTGGTTACTCATGTTGGAGATTAGACCTTCAATCCATCCCACCGCTGTTGGATAGGGTTGAGGTCAGGACTCTGTGCAGGCCAGTAAAGCTCTTCCACACCAATCTGGGAAAACCATTTCTTTAAGGGCATCTTCATGCTAAATGTCAGAATAACATTCAATTACCATTTCTGTCTCCACTGCTCATATCTACTTTAATTACTAAAATCTAGTATTTTACAGTTCCTTACATTCCTGTGTTTGCTTATTTTTATTTAACTCGTCAAATAGTTAGTTTTGAACTAAGATCCTGCATCTGACATCTAACCAAGAGGCCTCATGCAAACCTCAGTCAAAAATACACAAGTATAAGGACTGGGGTGTCTTCATATTTTTAGCCATCTAATGCACATCTAATTTGCGGATATCTTAAATGAATCTTAATCTGTAACAGACATTGTGTCATTTAATTGGGTAAAATTACACACAAAACGCTCGAGCCATGCCAAAGACCAATCACCTCTACACACACACTGTACGTGTAAAGTAGTGGACATTTGTAAGTCCCTCTGATCCCAGTGATTAAAGAAATCCCTCCAAGCTTCTAAAAACCAGAAAGAGAGAGAGACGGAGCAAGAGAGAGTGAACATTTGTGCATGTTATATTATACCTCAGTGGATTGACCTTTGACTTTATGATCGTTTTACTCCTCTCTCTCTCTCTCCGGCTCTCTCTCTCTCTCTCTCTCTCTCTTGGCACATCCTCAATACTAAGCCTCAACCATCAGAGCTACAGAGAATTAATGAATTTTAAATCCTTCTGGATACATTAACTAGACCCACTTCATATGCCAGGACTCAAATTACATCAATATAGGCTTTCTGCATTTGTAAATGCCTATCAATTATTGATGTGATGTCATTACCTGAACAATATCTCTCATGAATGAGTAATATGTGTCATGCAGCAGTGTTGCCTAATCTTGATTGTTTTGACAGGGCGGATTCGTGTGATTCGGATCAGATTTATTTGGCCACTTGGGGGCAGGACAAGCTGTAAATACAACACTGACACATTTATCAACACTTTATGCGCTGGATTTGACTAATGTATTAGCAATATGTTGCTTATTTCCACACCCAGTAGACATGGAGCAACATGAGAATAATGAGTCCTGTTTTTAGCAACATGTTAAATGTGCGTCCATCATTCACTCTCCTCTTAGCTTTGTTTTTTCTCCACAAACAACTAAAAATGGGTCTCTTCAGCTACTAAATGCTCCACTATGTTAAATGGCAGATACTCTGTAACTTTGTCTGCGGTTTGGTGCTGGGCATGTAGCAACATTCAGTTTATGAGAGCTTTTTCACTGAAAACAGCTGCCTGCGGCTGCTTGAAACAAGTCTGTGTAAATGGTTAATGGACTGCATTTATATAGTGCCTTTCTACCTTACCAGACAAAGTGCTTTACAAGTCACCCATTCACACACACATTAATACACTGATGGAGGCAGAGCTCCCATGCAGGGCGTTGGCCTGCCATCGAGACCAACTTGGGGTTCAGTGTCTCACTCAAGGGCACTTTGACAGGACAGGAGATCGAACCACCAACGTTGTGATTAAAAGACGCCCCGCTCTACCTCCTGAGCCACTGTTGTCCCTAAAGAGAGGTGACAGTGAACCAAAACTGTAAAGGGCTGTAAAACTAACAAATGTGCTAAGAGATGCTAAATTGATCTGAGCTGAGGGGAACTGCACGGTTTGTCACTGCAAATTATCTCTTTTATCTACAAATAGCCATGTGAACCATTCTTAATATCGGAAATATTGAGTAAAGCAGCTTTAAAGGGACACAAGTCATAAAAGAGTAATACTAAAAAAAAAAGTCACATTTGGCATATTGATAAAAGCAAAATATAAGTATAATGGATTAGACATAGCAAATTATTCATGAAGTCAACACTCCATGAAGGCTTCCGCTCCACTCCAAGAGACGGAAAACAAGCAGACGAAAACATCAGATCTAAATTCAATACATGAAAAAAACCGTTTGAAGTTTGACTGGCGCTCTATTAATAACGTCATCTCGTTGCACCCTCTTCTTCTGCAGTGGTTTAACGGAACACTACTGGAGAATTAGCACCACCAATAGTCATAATGGTAGTGGATGAGATCCAAAATTAACTCACATTTTATCTTGCAGATTTTCTGAAAATTCTGCCAAAATTTGAATTGCATTTGAATTTAAAACCTCTTGTGTAGCAAAGGTTTTTTCTTTCCATGCTGTAAACAAAACAAATACTGTACTTACTCACTGTTCACATGGCCATTTAAATGAAGTGAGGTGTAGTATGGGAAGTGTAGTTCCAGCGATTTAGCAAATGGGACTAAAAGTGGGGATGTCATGGCCTCTGCTGCTTTGATTCTGACTCTTCTTTTATTATAATTGTTTTCTCTTGCAAGTCCCTAAACTTTATGGAAATGCATTATTAAAATCCCTGGAATACACCTTTTGAAACTTCTACAGGTTAAAAAAACAACAACATAATAACCTATGTCAGCCCTTTGAAGTATTCAAATGTTGACTTCAAAGCGTTCCATATATTTCTATTTAGTTTTAGGATATTCACTTTACTGGTGCATTGAAAGTGCCTCTAAAAATTCCATTTTGCTCGCTCATTGTCTCACTCACTGTCTCTCTTTGTCTCTCACTCCTCCCCCCTGATGCAGAAATCCATACTGTTGTAAATGAAGCTGTGAGGATCGATGCTGCAGGCAGGGTAATGCCGGAGTGCTGCCACCAGTGTATTGCTACAATGATCTATTGGTTAAGAACACATTCACAAACAAAGAGCGGAAGATAGATCTGAGCCTGTAGCACGCCCAGATTACTCTCGCTGGAGACATCATCAAATTAAACAACAACTATGATGTGTTTCTGCTCTGTGCCCCCGCTACCACACCACCATGTTTTATCCACACACACACTCCTTCTGCTATTGACGGAAACCTCCACTGGGGTAGATTTATAATGGAATGCATGACATGATTTGTTTCAAGTTTAGGATGAAGGTCAATTAGTTTAACAAGTACGAGACAAATCTTTATGTCAGGGCATGTGAAACTTAACCACTAGGAGATATTTTTCGATAGCTGCACACAGACACTGACTATAAACTATATGCTCTTGGGTTTCACAGTTTTCTAGATCCACATCTAGGAAAAATATTTTTATAACATTCAGGAGCAAAAACTAAAAGTATTTTGCAGTTTGGTTATTCTGTTGCTATATATGCACCTATTGGGCTTTTTGTAAAATGAAAAAACCACAATGACTTGTTGCATTGTTAATAAACATAAAGAGAAAAGCACCAGCAGCATTATTGCCAGTTCTAAATAAGTCCTTGGATGGCCTCCAAAAAAAAAAGATTCCTAGAAATTCTTTTTTTGACTTTAGATGTTTCTCTGTTTTGTATCTCTCGTCCCTACTCCCTACTTGTCGGTGACCTTTTCGTTTCACCTCTTCTTATTTCCTGTGGGATTAACGTCACTCTACCTCTGTTTCCGTGTTGCCACAGCAGCGCTCTGGATTATGGAGACTCCTCATCCCCACAGTAAACAGCACACAGAGGCACAGATGCTCACACACAACACACATTTATCAGTGTGAGTAATCTTCGGTGATATGAAGGCGACTCCTGTCACTTCTGCATGGGAGCTATTTATTTACCTGCATGATCACATATTCGGCTCCATGCAATTTTGGAGTTGAGTTTGTGGTGATCATGTTGTACTGTGGATGCATTCGTTTTATTTCGTCTATGCCCTATTGACGGGTGAAGCAACAGGAACACTGTGTCTAATAAAGCCAGTGTACAAAGGGTCAAGATGTTGCCCCTCTCTGTGTCCTGCTGGACAGATTAGATCCATCATCCCTGCTCACATCAGCTTTGATCAAAAGCAAACAACACATTCACAGCTTCACTCTTTCCTGCTAGCTGTGCCGATGAGATTTGATCAAAGGCCCCAATCACATGACCACAGCAGAGACAAACAAAGTGTGTTCTTTACCATCACTGTCACCAACCGCTGTTTGTGAAGTTAAACAGCAGGTTGACCAGCAGGGACTGGGGCCGCGGACACACCTTATCACACCGAGCGTCCTATAGTGTCCGCTAGCATACTGGGCATTATGAACACACGACTTTGACTTGAGCCATGGTCTGATCCTTGTCTCAAATCCACTGTGCAGCAGAGTCAACAGGCGATGGGAGCGCAGATAGCCGACTATGGAGATTGTCAACAGGCCGCTCGGCTCCGGATAAAAGCTCTGTTTGTTTGGCGAGCCTGATCCTCTCTCTATTCTTCTGGTCTTGGCCTTTCGTATACACCATTTTGGACCCTCGGCTGAGCACGACAGATTATGTCTGATCTCGCAGGTATTTCAGGTCAACATCATCCCACGGCTGGAGCATTAAGCTCATATTCTCATCCCTGCACTCACCCTTAATCACACTCCCTCTCGCTCTACACTCTCCCTCATTCAGTGATTTCCATCCCCTCCTGTGCCGCACGCAGAACACGCTGATTAACATTTTCGACGCAAAAGCGTGTTGTACCAACAACACAGAGTGGCGAGTGCTTGAGATGTAATTAGAATTAAGGATATTGATCACACAGGGCCAGACGGTGGCATTATAAATAATAGCTAGCATGAATAAGTGAAAGCGATAGGTGAGCTCTTTGTGATTTATGTACAGACTGCCGTGGCCCGCAGCATAAATCACCAACAGCCATGTTCTTATTGAGTTATGAAGCCCCACAGTTGCAGCAGAATAATGGCCAACTCTATGTCTTGTGCATGTCTACTCAATCTATAAGATAACACCCCTTGACCAATAAGCAGGCAGATGTGTGTGCTCTGTTCTATTGAATTATGGAGACTCCTCCTCCCCACAATAAACAGCACACAGAGGCACAGAAGCATTGTCTTTGTAAATTATAGAGTGTGGTCTAGACCTACTCTATCTGTAAAGTGTCTTGAGATAACTCTTGTTATGATTTGTTACTATAAATAACATTGAATTGAAATTGAATTGAATTAGTTTGTGGTACTGTATTATATATTGATCCCATTTTACATCACTATAGAATTAAAGGTTTTTTAGCATTTGTCAGTTAAAATTAGAACAACCCTTATTCATTTTTGATGTTGAAACAGCAGTTGACAAAACAACTCTACTGTAGGTGTTCCATCTTTACATGATTCTAAAACCTTTTGGACGACTTTTCCATGTCAGCTAAAGGCTTGACAGGGCTGCCAACTCTTCAAAATCGTTTGGATTGAGATTCAATATCGTTGAAGTTGTTGTGTTTATGAGTAGGCCTTCTGTGACATTACTCAGCAGCCAAATTCTCAATTTTAAAGCAATTATAGATTAAAAGCCAAGTCAATAATCATGGGCAATGATAAATAAGTATGGTTTATCAGCATACCTGCCAACCTCCAGACATTACAGCCTGTGTTATGCTGATTAATCACGCTGAAAGTTGTGAGGAGACAGGGCAAGGAAGAAATCAGTCACATCTGGAGAATATCGTCATCAGCAAAGTTCCCTTGTTTCTGTCTGTATGTCAAGTTCTCCTTACTTTTTTTTTGGAAAACTGAAAAGTAGAGTGAGAAGACCCGATTATTGACAGAGATTTTTTGAACATACAGAGTAAACCCATGTGTGCTGGTACCCAGATAAACCCACCTCACATCCTGCTTTGTGAATTTTGTATGTTTAATAAATCTCTGTCAATATATCAGATCTAGACTTGGATTCAGGGATTAAAGTGAAAAAACATCTTTTGACTGAACTTTTTTTCAGGCCAAGTCATAAACTGTTCACATCTACCTATACAGATAGCACACCTTTTGCAATTGCGCCCTATTGGTTTTTAATGTACAACAAGATGCAAACAGCAAAGTACACTGCAGATTACAGTTTACAAGCAATATTATTAATTACATTTCACATGGTTTGGTATTGAGTAAATATGAATTAAATGAGACCCTTAATAGTTATCCATTTAATATGAGTATATTCGAATAGAAAACAGTACAGAATTAATTATAACCTAAACTAAAATATTTAGTTGATTTGAAAAAGATAAACTCCCTAATGTGTAAATAGTACTAATACAAATTTATTTAATTCTACATATCAATGATATATAATTGAGTAATAATCATCTACATTAATCTGCACATCTATTTGAATTTAATCAATGCAATGAATTAAATCTAAATATTCTTTTTTAAGAATAACTAGACTATGGCCCAGAAAGTCAAGAATTTAACAAATACTCAAATAAGAATTTTATTAACAATTCACTTTTTGTGCTTTCAACTCTTTGTAGTAGTGCTGGGCAGTATACCGGTATTCATTTTTCATATACCGTAATACCGGTGCAATGCCGCAGAGAACGCTACGGCCGGATTGATCTGCGAGTGACTTCAGATCGGAGCCGTGTTAACTTTGTACCCTTCTCACTCATGGTTGTAAATTTATAACGACAATTAATAACCCACAACTAACTCTCTTTAACAGGATAAAACAACATAGCACACAACTATTTGTGACTTTAAAGGGGTGATAGAATGCAAAACCGATTTTACCCTGTCATAGTTGAATAATGACAGTTTGGTGGGTAAATAGGACATACATAGAAGCTCAAAGTCCCACTGACACCCCTTTACTATGAAAATTTCATATTTTGAAACTGCCGCTGAAAACGGGCGAATCCCAACAAAGCTGGAAGTTGACGTCAACCTCCCAAAAACCGGAAACTTTGTCAGCCCATGGGTGTATTAAGAGAATGGTCACACCCCAACATTTACATAGGCTACACAACTGACCTGAGATCAGGTAGTCTTCCGAATCTAGGTTGCGCAGATCTCTGCTATTTCATTACAAAATTCACTTCTGAAACTTTTTTATGCGAGAAATCAACTATGTAAGGCTCAAATATGGGCCGTTTTATGAAAATGGATGGCTAATTGCAAATTTTGTCCAACTGTGTGTCGGAGTTCAGCGCCGGTGCTGCCTGTGTTGCTGCCTCGCCGCCCGACCTGCCTTCCTTCACAGACCCCGGCCTGCTCTGAGGTACTTGGAGCTCCGTCACGACTGGCAGCCCACAGCACTCCATACCCGCGCAAAGTCACCGGTTTTTGGATAATGGACTACTAAACGCTGGTGCTCTGACAGAGCTCCAGGGCCCGCTGCTCCCCTCTTCCTGCTAGTTAAATGCCCGGTGTGTGTGATTGAGAGCACGGTCAGCGAGCTTGTTACGCCAGCAATCTGTTACCACAGGTTCCAGTTAATCTTTTAATGTGTGTAATTATAATGTGTTGAGTTATTTAAACAAACGATTGGGGAAATAAACGCCGCTTGTCCGCGAGTCTCATTGATAGAGCCTGCGGCTGGATGTAGCTCTATCAATGAGAGCTAGCTTCTCCTAGAATTCCTCTGAAATTCACAAATATTCATTAACTTGAAATCGGACACCGTTGTTAGCTTTATAAGACATTTAGGGAGATGTTGTATAAGTGGCGTGATGAAATTCAAACTGTAAATATACAGAAATTACGCCAAAAATGAAGCTAAATATCTGTGATTTGTAGCAAGGCTACACATAGCTAGGATTGAAGGGACAGTCATAGCTAACGAAACCCCCACTGTTCACAAAAATTCATTAACTTGAAATCGGACATCGTTGTTGGCTTTATAAGACCTTTAGGGAGATGTTGTATAAGTGGCGTGATGGAATTCAAACTGTAACTATACAGAAATTACGCCAAAAATGAAGCTGACTATCTGTGATTTGTAGCTAGCCACACATAGCTAGGATTGAAGGGACAGTCATAGATAACAAAACCCCTAATCTTCACAAAAATTCATTAACTTGAAATGGGACACCGTTGTTAGCTTTATAAGACCTTTAGAGATATGTTGTATAAGTGGCGTGACAAAATTCAAACTGTAAATATAGCTAGTTATGCTGACAGCCAGCCAAGATAAACTGGAACTGTTGTTAGAGATTGCTGGTGTAACAAGCTCGCTGACCGCGCTATCACTCTCACACACGGGCCATTTAGCTAGCAGGAAGAGGGGAGCTGCAGGCCCTGGAGCTCTGTCAGCGCAGCAGCGTTTGGTCCATTAAACCCAAAACGGTGACTTTGCGTGGGTATGGAATGCTGTGGGCTGCAAGCCGTAACGGAGCTCAATCGAGCTCAGAGCAGGCCGGGGTGTGTAAAGGAAGGCAGGCCGTGCAGCGAGGCAGCAACACAGGCAGCACCTGCAGCTGAACTCCGACACACAGTCTTACCAAATTTGCAATAAGCCATCAATTTTCGTAAAACATCCCATATTTGAGCTTTATATAGTTGATTTCTCACTTTAAAAAGTCTCAGAAGTGAATTTAATAACGTAATAGCCCGACAAACAATGTATAACTTTGCAATGAGACCTGCTGTCGAGTCTCCCATGTGTTTCTATGTAGTTTGCTCAAACCAATCAGCGCGTAGCTCATTCTGAATATTCATGAGCATACCATATTTGGAAGAAAAGCTCTTGTTCCAAATACAGTAGAGCCATATTCACAGGGTAGTTAAGGGCCTAATAAAATAGCATTCGGGCAATTTTCAGCCCAACCAATGTTACATACCCCATTAGGAGACCTTAAGGAACAGTGTAAAATACCCTATATAATCATTATATCACCCCTTTAACAATTTCTAACACTAATAATTTTACATTTAGCCTACAAATTTACACAGCCGGATGGCGTGCTGGGTAACATTATAGCTGCTAGCTAGCTAGGTTGACAGGAAGTGCTTTTCAATTCAAATTTGCCTGATTACATATATTTGAATTAACTCAATATTCTCTCTATTTGGGATTAGATAAATATAATGCTTATTGTTTTATTTAACTACAATGCGTGGATTTTATTCCAAAATTTTTGCAATATGTAATATTGTATGTAATACTGGCAGCTAGCGGTTAAAATAATTACTGCACTACCAATTCAAAATAATGGAGAGTCGTTTCCCCCTCCCCCTCCTGCCCAGACTCGAAGTTCACGGGGGTTGCCAGGCTGAGACCGCAGCATTCACAACAATGTTGCTAGACGCTTTTCTCACATAGTCAGACATTATTCCACAGCACAGCGGAGTAGCTAACGGTAGATGCTAGTCTTACATAGCCAGACATTACTCCACAGCACAGCAGAGTAGCTAACGGTAGGTGCTGGCTATATTGACAGTCATAAAAGCCCGTGCTCACGCGGAGCTCTGTGACCAACTGACAGACACACTTTTTCGGCTTAAAATTACAGCATGAACCGCTAAAAACACAACAACCTCACTGTCCTCTCCACACGCCAGTCAGGCACACTTCCTCGGCTTAGAATTACAATACGAAACGCTTGCAAATACCACTACCTTGCCGACGGAACACACTTCATTGGCTTAGAATTATGGCAACAATCGCTAAACACACTGCAAACTCACAGTCCTCTCTTTCCGATTTACAGCCCCCCTCTCGTGGCTTAAAATAACTCACCGTTGTCGGCTCCAGCCGCTGACGAGGCTACACGCTGTAACCAGCCATGGCCTGGTCCTCCCGGTAACGTTAGCTAGCAGTTAGCAGGGTTAACATGGCGACGTTAGCCAGGACCAGTCGGGATCACTTTACTGGCTATGTCTCAATTGTTTTTGCGAGTAACCAACTCGGTTACTCTAGCTATATAATTCAATGTGAGTACACAAATGTTGAAATGACAAAAAATGCCCATCCCTAGTAGCTGTGATAAATTAGCCTGAAGCTAATACTTACCTGTTCAGGAGAAAATAAGCCAACTTTGCGTCCTTTTGGGCTCTAAGCTGTCTCCATCTTTCAAATACATCTCCAATATTTACCAGGGGGTTGTTACGTCTCTGGTCACGCAACTGTTAGAAACATGCTGTTTTCTTTTTTTATGTCATGTAGAATCTATCTCCGTTGATCCAGTTTGTTTGTTTGCTGCTTTCATGGCTGTACTACCGTTAAAGCTGTAGCGCACTGGTTTAACGTTTTTACAGGTATATCTGGCAACCCGGCCTGCCTGTCAAACTGGGCCGTTGATAACAACACACGATCAAAACATAAACATAAATTCCGTCACGGAATGTAAATTTCAAAAAGAAAAAATACTGACATTAGCATTGTTGTCAGAAAAGATAGTATTTCAGTTTAACATGTTTCCTTAATATCTGATGAGGCATAATTTTTGGATTTATTACAGTACAAATATTACATATTGGACCTTTAAATATTTGCCTCAAAATCAAAAACACAATCATATTGAATATATTTTACCTAATACATTAATTCAAATCTACATGACCACAGAATAATTTCTTACAGTGTAAAGGGAGTGTAGCGAGTGTTCTCTTTTCCTGATGAAGAAAACTATATTTCAGTACCATCCCACGACTAACCATTGCTGTTCTTTTCTACTGCAGCAATCATATTGTAGAAAGGCTTTACCTTACACTCTAATTACTTCAGGCCAAAAGTGTTTAAAGGGAGATTTATTTTTATTGTTAATATGCAATTCAACACCAAGTCAAATCTATAAAAGACTTGACTGTTTTTATTCAAGGGCTACTAATAATGAAACATATATAACTTTTCAGTGAAAGCTTATTTTATGATTTAAATTCAAACTAAAAAATGTTTTTACAATAACAATAAATAAACACTGTTTTATCTATCTCAGACACGTCTATGCCTTCTGTCAGCAACAACGCATCCATGACGGCTATTGGCCTTGCCAAATAGTGGTTACCATTATAGACGCACACAAATCATGATGCTAATATGCGAGGAAACTGGTTCCAGGTTTTTTGCTATAAATTAATAATATTTTATAGCTAAGTTATAAATTGACTATTTTAATCTCATGATTATTTTATGTAAACATACAGTCATAACCTACGGTCATTAAAAGTGAAACCAAAATAGGCTATAAGGATGTCTGTGTGTCATAGCACAAACACGACTGACCCTCTTACACAACGGTTCCTGATAATCACAAATAGTCTATTGCATGATTGTATCATTATTATTATTATTATTATTATTATTATTATTATTATTATTATTATTATTATTATTATTTTATGGTAACACTCTCAGTCAAAACATTCCGTTGCAAATTGTGAAAGATTGTGGACATGTCTTAACAGACGGGATAATAAATTGACTTTTTAAGACCTTTATAATACCACCTAGGATGAAATTGAATGCCAACTTCACAGCCATATAATGAATGATTTACCAGGTAATGACATGTTATTACTCAACAATCATATTTAGTTCACAATAGCTTTGTAAGGCGTGTTTGTAATCTAATAACATCAAATGTGCCTAAATAAATAGGATGATAAAAAATAAAATGTGTGCATTATGGAGGTGTCACAATTAGGTCCACCTTGGCTAGATAAGATAATATGTGATATAATATAATATGCCAATGTAAATATCAATTGCTTCAGTGATTGTTTCATCCCGTCCTGCTATGCGTCTAAAGGCTGCTGCAGCGGGAATAAAGAGTTGGGCTCTGGGTTTTTTTTCTCACCCCGGTGATACCGTCAAATGTGCGTTAGCATGTTGGCTGCGTTTCAAACATACCCTACCAAAGGTGGAGCACTGCCGACACCGTCATCGTCTTATTCAGCACGATCTGATATCACCAAGTAATTAACAGTCCAGGATCAATGACAAAGTTGTTTGCCCTGGATTAACATTTTAACCAACCAATCAGTGGCACGTTTTGCTTGTGATGTCATTAATAGTGCGACGTGATGGCAAATTCAAAAAAGAAAAAAAAACGTCTGCCAGTTTCACTATCGTAACGGCCGCCCGTTCCAGAGCTGCCGCCGATGCTTCACTATGGTGCTTAAAAGGTAAGATTTAGCCTACTTCCAAGAGTTTGAACGTCTTCAAAACATTATAGAGTTGATGTGTAGCTAGGCAAAACAAGTTACTAAGATAACTAGCATGACCAGCTAGTGTGCTAGCAGTAATTCAATTGGAAAGGGTTGAGCTACCAAATGTGATATTAATAAGAAATAAAATATCATGGTCCAGTTCTATCTCTTAACAAGATGGAATGTCAGTCATTAGGCTAACCACTTTAATCCTATGAAAAACGGGCTACCTAGCATGACCAGCTAATGTGCTAGCAGTTATTAAATTGGAAAGGGCTGAGCTACCAAGTGTGATATTAATAAGAAATAAAATATCAATGTCCAGTTCTATCTCTTAACAAGATGGAATGTCTGTCATTAGGCTAACCACTTTAATCCTATGAAAACACGCTACCTAGCATGACCAGCTAGTGTGCTAGTAGACTTATGGTGGTATGAACTAGCCTAAAGGTAGCTTACTACTAAAATGTTCATGCTAAGCCTGTGTGAGTCTGTAGACGTTTTTTGCATAACTAACATTACAGACAAAACACCTTAGTAATGTGTGTTTTAATCAAAGTTGATAGCATTAGCAACTTATATGTGCTATGCTACAATTAGCTGCAAGTGATTAAGTGTTGATCCTTGACCACTACAACATCACATACATCCTGGACTGTTGTTTATTGTTTGTCCTGGACAGTCAGTTATTCTGTGCTGCCATTAAGTGTTGATCCAGGACCACCACAGAGTGACATTTATCCTGGACTGTTGTTAAGTGGTAGTCCAGGACAATCGCAGCATTACAGCCCCAGAGTAATTGTTATTAAATCATAACTCCGGCATTATGCGATCTATAGCCCTGTTATTCAAGGTCACCTAAGGCTAATCTATCAGGGCACTTGGCTTACGTTTTGGTTTGGTTTCAAATGCCCAGTTAAGTTAACTTTAGCTGCTGAGTTATTTATTAACTCTATAATGGAAAGTATTGTAAGTAAAGTCTGTGGAGGTAAAACCATGGGCTCTTTTCTTTCAGAAATGGAGGATATTTAAAAAGCGGTCATCAATGAAGAAAAAAGAATGTGGATCCAAGAAAGCCAAACTTGATGTTTTTGTGATGCCACATCAGCAAGGTTCACAGTATTCAAATGGAAAAACTGCAAAACCTGGACTCTTATTTTAACCTGCTGCTGCATTTTACCTTAACCTCAATTGCTGTCTTCCAGGAACACCACCCTTTGGAGTACATAACAATAAAGTACTTGAACTTGATTAGACAGTCTTCTTGTGTGTATTAATTTGCACATACATGAAAATGGATGAAATGATAAAAAAAAAAAAAAACTCAGAATGTTTATTAAATGTTTTTATTTATAAACTAAAACTAATTGGTCCAATTTCCCGATTAGGCACTAAGTGTCCACATCATAAACTGTTGTTCTCCAACATCTTCAACGGAGGTTGTCTATGGAAAAAACACAGCAAAATTAGTTGGAACCTCATCTGAAATTTACAAGTCCTCGAATAGAGTCTTGAAAGAGGAAAATTGTGTGAGGTCCGCACGTTCCCACAAGGTAATCTAATAATAAAAAAAAGTAAAATAAGGATATACTTTGAAATGCACTAATGGTTAATTACACTTTATTACGTAACCTTTCACACTTACCAGACATCCAGACAATCTATGTTTTCTGAAACATAGATTTGAGTGATTACAATAAGGTGTGGTCAAGATAAGAATGAATGTCACTCTGTGTCGGTCCAGGATGAATGTGATGCTGTAGTGGTCCTGGATCAACACTTAATGACAGCACAGAATAACTGACTGATTGTCCAGGACAAACAATAAACAACAGTCCAGGATGTATGTGATGTTGTAGTGGTCCAGGATCAACACTTAATCACTTTCAGCTAAAGCTAAAGCAGTTAAAGCTACCTCTCCTTATGACCTGTCTCTCTTAGTTATGCTGTTATAGTTACGCTGTTATAGTTCTAGACTGCCGGGGGACTTCCTTCCTTTGACACACTGAGCTGCTCTCTCCTCTCCCTTTCTATTACCATTACTATTACTATTTGTGTGTATCCGGGCCAGTGCCGCCCTTGCCCATTACTGACTACTCGTCTGGTAACTGGATAGATGGTGTGCAGTTTGGGTGGGGTTTCGAATGAAATGGCTCTCCTTTTAATAGTTCATATAATAATTTATTTTACATTAAACAATGGAAAGATTTTCAATACGGCCTACTGAAACACACCTGGATACAGTAAGTGTAATCTTGAACCTGTTGGAGGTTTAAATGGCCATTTGAATGTGGACAGGAGCTTGTCTTTACAGTTGGCAGACTTTTAGTTAGAGTCCCTACAGTTTGTTCTGCATCTTTCACACCATCCTCCTAAGTGACACTAAGCCTCAGCAACAGGGGAGGGCTCACAAACAGCCATTACCCTGAGTCTCTTAAGTGCTGTCTGTATGGTGCACTGACAGATCAGTATCCCGCCTCCGCTACTGTGTCGCTGCCATCAGCAGGGAGAAGGAGATTTCATCCAACCTGATCAAACAGGGGGGGTAGGAAACAAACAGACAGACTTCAGACAACACACCTCTCAAACAAAAATGCACCACAACAGAGAAGCGCTTTTGGGGTAGTGTTTCTGCCTGTTTGTGTGTGTGCGTGTGTGTTAACGGGTGGTGATGTTATCTGTCTTTAGTATGAAGCACTTACTTTCTGTTCTCAACAAACACAGCTGTGCAGGACAGCTTAGGTCAGCGTTGACTTCTCTCTTCCATCGCACAATCACTGTGTTTCAATGACACAAACACACACACACAACCTAGACAATACACACACACCAAACACACTCATGCACTAGCTGCCTTCTCCTCAGCACGTCGGCTCTCTCTCTCTGGGGCTGTGCAGAGAAAACCTTTCATCAGACACATTCAGAGAGAAAATATTTTAGCCCAGGAGGAGAACAACAGGGGCTGGGGAAATTGATTTTGATTTGAAAGTGACAGCAAATAATGGGTCTTGGAATCTGTCCCTGAATCTGAATCTGTTTCTCATTCCAGAATGTAAATGGCCCATATCAAGACCTTTGAGGGGTAAACAGGTTTGAATTTCAACACACCCACAAGGGCACACATTAATATATGCGAACACCTGCACATACACATGTATGCTTGGAAACATGCATGCAAAAGGACAAACAATCAGCCAGGCTTTGCAAGCATTCCTGTATGATCTCATTGCACAGGTCAGTGAGCACCTCTTTGTCTCGCATTGTTTTTTTGAGGCCTACAGTACAAAGTGCATATTTCATGCAGTACAGGTCATAACAAGGACATCGCGTCCATGCAGAACAGCACTTCCACAGCGTTGAGCTGTGGGACGCTTCCAGTTGCTGCAGGTAATTTGTGTTGAAGACAACTGTGTGTTTCACATTTTAACCAGATCATGGTGTTAAGCCAGTCTGAGCTGTAGTTGTGTTCAGGCTTTGGCTCCAAAAATAGGCGCACACACACACACACACACAAAAGCATATGGAACACATACACCAATATACAGAGAAATGCAGCAATAAATGCTAGACAGACCAAAAATTCTACT